>NW_019384532.1:102190-174300 GCF_000671375.1 Centruroides sculpturatus | reverse complement strand
AAAAAAGATGAAATTTAAACAGTATTTATTATATGGAAATTCTTACTATTTAACATAGAAAAATAAATATAAAAAGATTATTTCTAATCGTATTATCTTGATTATATTGATATCTTATTTTTAAACACAAACATGGAAATATGTATATATAATTTACTAATATTTAACATATTTATTAATTAATAAATAATTGTAATAAAATAATCGAAAATATTTCTGAGTTTAAAGAGTGAAAATATTGTATTTTACATTTTGTTAGTCATCTAGTTATATCAAATTTTCAAATTAGATTATATAAAAGAAAAAATTTGAGCTTTAATTATCAAAAGTGAATTTTTCTTAATCTTAACTAATTACAAATACTTTTATTTTCAAAAGCAGATGTTAGAGTAAAGTAATTGTTTAGAATCTTTCACGAATACAAAGTATTATGAATGCAAAGTCAAGATTATTTTCTTCCGCTCTTATTTCCTGTTTCTTTCATTTGCTTATCTCTTCTCCCGACAAAAGTTAAAAATATAATTAACAATAAGTTGATCTTTTATATCAGCTAATTATGTTCAGTTTTTAATTCTTATTAAACAAATTTTTAACTCTAATTAGAAGACATTATTTAAGTTATCAAATTTGAAAAGATAATGGAAATTCTCCTTTACAATAGAGTGTAATTATATTAATTTATTTAAATATTTTAATAATATTTATTTACATTTTAGATTCTGTATATTCGTTAAAAATATTTGGCCAATGCTTAGGTTTTATTCTGGCTTCTATCTGCTTAAGATATTTTGAAAATCCTTCATGTAAGTATGAGTATGTGACATTATTAAATTTATTTCGCATTATAAATTAATAATTTTTTTTAAATTTATCTTCAGATGATCCCGGCTTTGATAATTATGATCCAAGATGGATAGGTGCTTGGTGGATGGGTTTTCTTGTTTTGGCTTTATTGTTATTAACTTTTTCCTTTCCCATGTTTTTATTTCCTAGTCGCTTAGCAGGTGGTAAAGTAATTATGCAAAATCAAATAATTCCTTCTACTATTACAAAGGTTAAAGGTAAGAATATTGCAAGAGCGATCGTTAAAAAGTTTATTAAAAATTCAAAATTTTAAAATAAATAAATTACAGAAATGTACCAAAGTCTGAAACGTTTATCAAAAAATCCTCTTTTGGTTTGTCATACTTTTAGTATGATATTTTATTTGATGGGAAGTTTTGGTTATTACATATTTATGCCAAAGTATATCGAAAGCCAATTTCAACAAAGTGTTTTCACTGCAATTTTTTTTGCAGGTAAGTTTTTCCCTCTTAATGTTATTTAACATAAAATACATGCCATTTCTGATTTATTCGAGATAAAAGAGAAATTACAAATACGAGAAATTTATTTGTAGGAAATAGAAGAAAAATACAAAATTCTCCAATTGATATTGATGAATTTCTTCGTTTCAGGATCAACCTCCATTTTATCTTATTTGGTAGGAATTCTGGGAGGATGGTACTTAATTTATAAATTTTATTCAAAACCAAGGAAATTTGTTAGATGTACGGCAATTATGCAAATATTTACACTTATTGGATTTATAATGTTAATGATTTTTGGCTGTCACAATATAAAAATATCAGGAATTTCTGAAAATCCATATGAGTATGTTAACTTATGTTTAAACAATTTTTAAATTATTTTTATTGTTTAATTTTGGAATTATTTAAATTTTAGTTCATTATTCAACGATTGTAATAAAGATTGTGAATGTGATAAAACTATATTTAAACCAATTTGTGATACAGATGGAATATCAACTTATTTTTCGCCCTGTTTTGCTGGCTGTAGTGGAATAAATAACACAATTTATCCTTTAGTAAGTTGATTTTAGTTTCGGTAAATAAATTTTGAATAATTATTTTAATGGTCTACATTGATATATCACAAAGCTTCGAAACTAAATCACTTTCAGTTCACTGAGAAAAGTAAATGAATTGTTTACTGTCTGTATCAATCACTTTCATCATCAATGCTATTTTTATACAGGTTTATACGAATTGCAAGTGTCTCTATGACGACAAACAACGTCTAGCACCTTCCAATGCAACAGATGGCTTTTGTTCTTCAAACTGTAATATGTTTTTAACATATATCATTATTTTAAGTTTAAGTATGATAATATCATCTACGGCACGTTTTGGAAATTCTTCAATAATGTCGAGGTAATTTCGCAAAATTCTATAATTATAACTTTCAATTATAATAAACACTTTTTTAATACATCACTTAAGCTTTTAAAATAATTTAAATGTAAATTTATCTTTTTTCTACGCAATTAAAAGCTTTTAAAATACAAAAAAAATTGTTTTTAAATTTCAGATGTATGGAACCAAAAGATAAAAGTTTAGCTGTTGTTACCGTAGAAACTGTTTTACCTTCCTTGGGTATGAATAATCAATAATAAAGTGTTCTAAAAATAATTTCTATACTTTACATAGTTTATTTTAATATTTACAGCTTTTATATTTTATCTGTTAATATTTGGATCTATAACCGATTCAACTTGTTTAATCTGGAAAGAAGAATGTAGTAGAGTCGGAAATTGTTGGTTCTACGATTTCGATAAGTTTCGCTATTATCTTCATGCAATATCAGCTTCATTAATATTAATTGGCGTAATTTTTGATCTTGCTGTTTATTTTATGAGCGAGAAAGGAGGATTTTATAACGTTAGTAATGATTTGCCTCCAGTCGACTTATCGAAACTTCCTATTGAGAACGAAGAGGAAGATGTAATATATTCCAAAATTCCGGAATACCAAAAGACAGCAGAATGGAAATGATCTAATTAACATAATTCCGAATTCATTTGTTGTATCTGATATATAATAAATCTTTAGAATTATTGTTTATTCATTTTTAATATAAACCAAATCATAGACAAGTGTTATTTACAGTTCACTTTCGACCCATTCAAAGAGAAATGTATGCAAGATTACAATAATTAACTCTGCTTTCTGTTTGTTTAATTACAATAAATTTATTAATTAATGTTTATTTTTAATTAAAATATACGTATCAATAATGACAAATTTTATTGATCAATGTAATTCGAATCAATGAATTATCATATCTCACATCTTCAATACGAGATATCACTTTAGATATTATTAGTTATAAATACTATCGATAGTTTTGGAAACTCCTCAATAAAATGTTTTAAGTTGTTATGGTTGCTTTCAAGATCAAATTTAATATAAAAAGTAAGAAATTTAGAGCGTGCTTAACTGTTGGGTCACTGCCAATAATAAGGTAATTTACCTTGAAAATTTTATTTTCAACTTACAATACGTCTCGTTTTCTATATTTATCATTTATAGAAGTTACAATATATTATACTTTCTATAAATAACGTGAAAACGCGCAATTTTATTTACATTAAATTTACATAAACATCGTAATATTTTATTTACATTGATGCATACCATTTTTATTTCATTCCAATTTCAGAATTAGTATGAAAAACTGACATTGTTTATTTTAAAATTTGAAATTAAAAATTGATTTAGAGATCATATTGTATAAATTCAATATAATAAGATATATTTTATATTACGGAAAAAGAAGAATTAATGTGATCTGAGCTTGAAGCTTTTGTTGTAATGGTGGCGTCGTTTGCTTGTTGTATACATATTTTTAATAAGATATATAAATATATATAATGTTTATTAAGCATGTAACCTAGATTTCGTCTTCCTTTTTCATCCATTCATCAGTGGCCGAGTAAATAAAACCACTAAACACTGGTAGTGGACCGCGGGTATACGCCTCATCAACGAGCTGCCACGTGGAGTTTTTCGGATTTCTTTATACTTCTAACACCTAAATAGGAGCAAGTTTCCCTTAAAAAGTCTCCTTAAGAGGCGCCTCCCTTAGCAGATCAACACGTTGCATTGTCGTATTCAGTCAAACCAAACCTTCATGCTGTATTGCTCTGGTTAAGACCAGATCTTCATCAAAGTTAGCAATATTAAAAATACTTTTGCATTTTGATTTCAAATTTCACAAATTCTCAGCAATAAAACACAGAGATAATGTTGATTAATAGCAAATTTCAAAGACATTACAAATACCTCATTTAATGTTTTAGACTATCATAACTTATCAGTTGGACTACTATTTAAAGATTAATTATTTTTTTAATCGTGATATACTTAACTTTAATAATACTTATTAATAAAAAATTTATATTAAGATGAACATATAAAGATTTTGCACAATGCGTCATTAGTTTGTGTCCTTACAAAACAAAAAAGAATTAGATTATCGTTTCAATAGCGATTTACTCTGAAATATAATCTTAAAGAAGAGTGTAATTAATGAAAATTGCTTAAGTTTCTTATAGTTTTATCTTAACCGTTATTTATTTTCCGTAATGATGACAAAAACGGTTTAGGATTTTTCATTAAACATCGTTTATTATTAAGATAACACATCTTTTGTTGATAGTAACAAATTGAATTTAACAAGTAAAAAAGCAGTAAGGTAGCGCGTACTTCAATTCAACAATTACAATGGATTAACGTTTCACATGCTTTCATTCTATCAATTCAAAGAGCGTAGGATTGACTTGTCCACCCTTTTGCTTCTTAAATATATTTATAATAATTCGATATTTTATAATTTGTTCAAATTTCACAATTATAATTATCAAAGAAAACTTTCAAACTAATAAATTCTTTAATAGAATCTAGAATTGAATAGAATAGAATAGAAAATAGAAATTACACAATAATTAATTATTGTTTAATTTCTATTTTAATAATGTAAATTATAATTACTGTTTTCTTCTTATTTTAACTATTAATATCAGATCAACATGTAGTAAGTTTTAAGAACTTTTCTGATAAATTTTTAAATGTTATATTATATTGTTCATATGAATCATATACATAAAAATAAGTTGTTTTATTCAGTTATTTCTCATTGTAAACAAACTTTTTCATTTTAATAGTGTCATTTATTATGGAGAAATAAGATAGAATTACTGTTATCGAGAACTTCCAGACTCTGAAAGAAAATCGAATCCGGTGTCTGATGTAATAATCTGTAGACGTATTCGTCTATAACATCTTTAGAAACAAAATTATCTATTTTTTCATATAAATTTTTCCAAAATAAATGTATAATATTTGTTATATTTAGTACTAAAAGAAATTTAAGAGAAGCTAAACTATTTAAAGATTTTAATAATCTATCAGAGTATATTTTTATATTTTTTGATATATTTTTTTTTTTATTTTGAAAAGTAAAATAAACGATATGCTAATAAATGGCAGCAAGAAACTATAAAAATCAAGAATGACAGGAATTCTCAAGATGAATATTTTCATCCGTCACTGATTTTCTTTCCATTTTATTCACGCAATTATTTGTAAACAAATTTGTTTGACTGATTGTTGCCGAAAGATTGTTTAACAACGTAAGATAATTAATTAATTTTTTTTTTGTTTCCTTGAAATATTTCTATATGTAGAAGCGTATATGTATTACTTTGTATAATAGCATAGACATGACTCAGAAAGCTTGCTATGTTAGTCATTTAATAACTAAATAATTATAAAATTTGTTAACAGATGTACTGTACTAGCCAAATGCCATAATTTACTTCTGTTTTATGTAATCACAACTTATATCCGTAATAATAAGATTTGCATTCTACAATCGTAAATAAATAATTTGAAGAATAAGATAACATTATACAGTTCTCTTGTTACTGATTTTCACTATTGAATACAAATTACTTCAAGTATTTTTGTGGCAATATTCTGTAATATAATAAAAGATTTTAACTAGATTATTTAAATTTTATTTTCAAATTTTACTAAAATTTGGCAAGCTTTTTGCTTCAACTATTGTTGTTTCAGTTTAACCGCGAAATATCGCTGAAAATGATACTCGTTTGATAACGTCACCTGTTAACAGATGGCGCAAGAGTAATTTTCATAAAATATTACCACTACAGTACTTTACATTCTTTCGGAATGATGCAACAAGAACAAAAAATTTCAATCAATAAAATCGTTTGCTTCTATGAAAAAATCACAAAAAAATTAATTAAAATTTGAATTTTCACAAATATATCCGTATGAAATATTCATATTACACTAATATGCATCACTAGGAGAGACATTAAAACTTTGATGTAAACATGGTGTAATATTCATTACCATGAAAGGAGTCATAGCAATTTCAAAATTTTATCCCATTTGCATGCATTGCAAACATATAAACTTGTTTTCTTCACATAAAATACGCATATTTTATTTTATTTTTTTAAATCTTAATATCAGATTCGTAATTAAAATGAGAAACTTAATATCAAATTTATAAAACTAAAAAAGTTAACCTTCTGTTATATTAAGAAAAAAACTATTCTTATCACTATTTAAATGAATTCAGGCCAAACCTAGTAAAGCCAGACATGATAATCGTGCAACGTAATTTAAATATTTAATATCAAACCGAAGAACATATTATGAAAAAATATTCTTAGAATAAAGATATAGTGTAGTTTAATGTGTAATATTATATAGTTCTAGATAGGAGTAATAACTCTTCATTAAACATTTATCCGGTAGAGAATAACACTTATAAATTAATTCAATACGGCCGTAATAATTTTATTTTAAGAAAATTTCTATTAATAAACTGTCTAATTAGTACATTTCAGTTTTATATGCACGTTTAAATATCATAACTTCTGTATATTTGTTTCTATTAAGGCTTGTGTATTTATATTAATTTGGATTACTTTAATTTATTAAAAAATAAAATTCTCATTGTGTTTTTTTTAATTAAAAAACATGAAGTGTAATAAATTTACAATGGATAAAAGATATTTTTATCAATATCCAGTCTTCTCGAGCTTTCAATTTTCTTATCGATTTTAGAGAAAAAGTTGATAGAAGGACATGAAGTTTTTGGTGGAATTGAATTTGAAGATGTACAGTGCCAAAATTTGTTTTTGTCCATTTATCGATTTTAAAATAAAAAATAATAATAATAAAATAATTAAAATCACAGTATAGCACCTGTATTGTATAAATGTTGAAGTTTGGTTTGAAAGGAACATAATCATTTGTACACAATACACATTACAATCATTCTTTAACCTTCATTAAAATAATTTCTAGTCTGTACTTTTATACAATACTCCCTTGTTAGACATTTCTCTTTATTCCAATCTTGTCTATTCACTCATTAAAGACTAGATCGGAAAATTCTTCTTATTTATAAACTAATAAATCTATTCTTCATATTATTAGTGATGAATTATGAGATTCAAGGTTTTATTCTGTATAATGAGATGACTTAAAACCTTGAAGCATAGAAATTATGAATGTACGAAGATTAAGAAGTTATAAAATTATATATTTTTAAATAAATATATATATTGATTTTTGTGGTTTTTTCCCCCTTCATTCTAATGGGACTTATTATAATAGATTATCGTTCCTTAAAATAATAATATTATTATTTAAAAAAAAGAAAAAAAAACAGTATGAACGGTTAAGAAATGTTTTCAAATAATACTAAAGTTAGGAAACTAAAATATGTTCAAATAAATCAACTGAATAAATATTTAGAAATCTAACAAATTACTTCATTTACAGTCAAACATTATAACAATTTTTGTGAGATTTTTTTAGAGACAAATTGACAACACATTTCAGAAATGTAAATATAATATACACTTTGACCATATTTACATAGATTTATGAAAGTTACAACGCGAATGATTTTTTTTCTGTATTACTTTTTTATAGCATGTTTTGAGCCGTTGTTATATGGCATATTTATATAAAGTTGAGCGAAGATTTGTCACTTAAATAATTTCTATACATAGAAGACACGGGGTACATTAATAGCACCTCGAAAATGGATCATAATCTACAAAACGAATAAAGAAAATGTCACTTTTTTTCCTTTATACACTCGTTTCAAATTGTGTACATTGGACATTGTTCATCGGTACTGTTTCTTCAGCATCGTCGGTTTCATCATCGTCTTCATTAAAATGAATAGATTTTGCTTTGATGCACACAGCTATATCAACACAGAATGCCACCATCATGATTACTGCCGTCACTCCATGGAAGACCATACGGAATTTGGCTGGATCGTATACTCGACACGCTCCTAGTTCTCCACAGTTATTCTCCCAGAATAGGCAGGCAGAATCTACAACAGCACCATAAATAATAGGGCAAGGCACATTACCTGTAAAGAAATTGCATTAAGAAATAAAGGAAACAAGGGAAAAAAGTATAAAGCTTTTCGAAACCAATGTTACCGACTAATGGATATAGCAGCGGAGAATAAAGTAATAATAACAAATGGTGCAACTTTTGAGGTAATCGAAAAAATGGCACAAGTGTCTAATTCTATTAAATTATGTATTATTTAATTTAGCTTTTTTTATGTTTTGAAGATTCGTACTATTATAGCAAAGTATTGTGCCATAGAAAAAAAATTGCACTCTTCTATCTTTTTAAATGACAAATCATAAACATGATCAAATTTTACATTTAACTTCCTTCTAATATATTTTATTCTATAAATAACTTTATTAAGATTTCATATACTATATATAAAATATAAATATGTATATAATTAATTGTTATTATTTTGTCTTTAATACTGAAATAATTCCAGTTTAATTATTCAATACGTTAAAAATGGTGCTATGTATTTATATAAAACTTTAAATTCTAAGAAAATAATATATAGGCCTAATGATGAATTTTATATAAAAATTTTAATGTTTTATTTAAAATTTTATCTATTTTTGTTATTTGTTCTAAAATTTTCATAAAACATAAAAAATTTTAAAGTAAAATAATACAACTTTTAAAACTTTTTCTCTTTGTTTCGATAGGCAAATACAAATTTAGAAAAACTTATCTATTTTCTCTTACGTAACAAGAATATTTTAAAAAGTAAAAGTTATATTCATTAAAGATTATCATTTTGCGAATTTAATTTTTACTTCTAACGCTGAATTATTAATATTCATTTATAATTCCTATCTCGTGTTTAAATTCCCCATTAAAAAATATATACTGTATATTATTTTGTTTCTATACACGAAAAAATTTGTGTTTAATTTCTTATTATATTTTAATTATACTTTAAATTAATCTCTAAATTATTTCTCAACAACTATAATAAAATTTTTCTTTAGTAATAATTTAATTAATCATTTTATATTTATCATAATTTATTTTTAAAAATTCCTCTTACTTTACAAAAAACTTGCTTTTTAATATTTTATAAATTAAAATTAAACTAATTAAAAACGTTAAAAATATTTTAAAAATTAACTTAAATTCTTCGAAGCATGAAAATATTTTTATTATTTTTTAAGATTAATATTAAATAAATTATAAAAACAATTAATAAAAAATCTTAATAAATTTTAACGATAATATCCCTAATTATAATATTTTTTTAAAGTTAAAAGAATTTAATTTAATTTAATTTAATTTTAAAATAAAAATAATTTTAAACCAAATGACGATTAAATTATAAATGTAGAAAGTATTTTGAATTTTTTTATTAAATGAAAGTAATATTTTCAAATGTGGTAGGCATTAATAATTTATAAATAGAGAAATTTCTTATTTATTCATTTAATATAAATACGAGATTTACATAATATTTTCTAAAGAATATTAAGTATAAAATATTGCATATTCTTATATATTTAATAACCTATCAGCATATTGACACGAAACTCGACATCAGTTTTGCACAAAGACGAAACCAAGCGTTAAAATTAAAAATAAAGTAAATATTTAACTTAAAATCAATAATAATAATAATAAATTATAAAGTTATTTATATTTCTTTTCTGCATGGAATATTATTAAGAATTACCACAGGAGTGATAACAAGTTGCAAAAACGAGTAGGATATAAAAATAAAATTTCAATTATGTAATTAATTTCTGAAGTATATAATTTTTTTTAAAATTTTTATATACTTTATTTAAATGTTAAAATTTCGAAACAAACTTATTAAGATCGTTGACATTATATACGGGACATTTTTATTCTTTCTAATCACGCTTTTTATGTTGTCAACGACTGTTTTATGTCTTTCTCCAGCTTTAAAACCACTCTACACATAATTCTCCTAAGCTAGATTTCTCACGATATGAGAGTATTTTTTTTATTTTATTTTTTAAACTGTAAAGTTTCTAGAGCTTCTAAAACCCAAGCTTCGATAAATTATGTATTGTGTACAGTACATCCCATACAAAAATAAAAAGAACGAACAGCATCGATGAAAGTTGTAAAAAAAAAACAGCCACCTACGTAATCGATAATGGAATGTTGACATGCATGATCAAATATTCCTATATGTTCTTTAAAAAAAAGATGTATTATATATATATATATATATATAAAGTAAATATAGAAATAAAAGTTCAATCAGAAATTCGTAGAGAGTGTCATCCGTGAAAATATTAGGAAAGAAATCAATCGAAAGGAGATTATTGAATGATAGAACACTTAGAGTAGGTTGAATGCTCTACTTAAGGATCAACGCTATGTTGAAGCTTTTGTAAAGATACAATAGCTTTCACTATGTTTCCGTTAGTAAAAAAAAATACATATAGGAAAACACATAGAGAAAAGAAATATAAGAAAAACATTCGATCTTATAATTTTTCTTTAACTTTATTTATAGAAAATAATAGAAAAAAATACCTGTTTATGATTAAATTGCTTCGAAAACATATTAAGGAAAACCGAAAGTAAATAATCTAATTGATAAATATCTTTATCCTTCAGACAGAAAATAAAAGTATTTTCATCTTAAAATACATTCTTGTTTTCTTATCTATCGTCTTCATTTTTGATCCTCTTCCTTCAAGTATTTTTCATTTAGAATTCTTAAATTGCTTATCCATTTCACGTTCCATAAGGTTAATATTATACTATCCGATCGAATTTATTTTATAATAATTTTTACTTACTTTTTAATTTATTAGATTTATAAATATATTTAAAATAAAAGTGATCATGATATGAAACAATAGAAAAATTTATTTTAAATTTAAAAAATAAATTATTATTTTAAAATAATGATGAGTCGTTTAATATGAATACCTTAAATTCATTCATTTTAAAGTAAATTTAGAAAATATTTTACGTAATAAAGTAGACGTAAATGCAAATTAATAAGTATAATTAATGTATTTGAATAATATTTATGATAATATTTCTATGAAATGATTTAGAATTTTAATAAATCGTCTTTACATTTAAAAAAATATTTATTATTATAAATAATAAGTATTTAAAAAGATTAAAGATATTTAATATTCTTAATGACATTTTAAACTAATTTTATTATTCACTTTTAGAAAATATTTCGATTCATTAATGAGAGTTTCGAGACGATTTTTTATAATTATTATTATTAATTATAATTATTAAGGAAATTTAATTATATTTAATTTTTATGTATTTAATGATTCTGTTAATTTTCTAGAAATAAACTTTGATTAAATCAATATACAAAATGCGTATGTTAGAGTGTACTTTGGAAGTATTGTAAAACAGGAAACTTGTAATTAAATAACTTGAAAATCAAAAACAATGAATAAGCAAGATAGAAAATAATTCAAATAAAAAAAAATTACTTGACGGTGACCAATATAATTTCGTTAATTTAACAATAAAAATAATAACGTGTTACACTTTACGATGTGTTCTATCACACTAAACAATAGAAATCACCAAGACATGCACAATATCTTTCTATCGATCAGATTACTCGAGCGACGAAAACAACTGGATGAAAATTTTTAGTTATTTTTCTACGTAGATAACAAAAATTAAAACAAGATCCGCACGTTATTGAGTCCGAAAATGGTTAATGTAGCCATGGAATATTGATATTTGTCACTTTAAACACGAATCGATAAAAGACACGTCGAACTTCGTCTATTATTCACGAATATCTACGAGTTGTAGAATGAAATTTATAAGTCAATTCCTATTTGTAATTTGTTTTTATTTTATTTTATTTTCATTCTACAACGAGACTTTGTGAATGTTTTAAAAGAATCTTTCTGCTAGAGAAAACAAATCAATTTGTCTTCTTCACTTTATCCTCATTAGTTCGTCTTACTTTCAATAAAAGAAATTGAAAACATTCTTCAGATTATTTTCTTTTAGTAAACGAAATTATTTTTAATTCTATAAAAACATTACCACATTTAACACTTGTTTTAGAATATTCTTAATATAAAAACACGTTTTTATTCTCTAGACAAATTTTTTTTCTGTTTTATTTCAAATGAATAAATGAACAGTATAAATATATTCCTCGCGATTTGTGATATCGATAAAATATATTTATTAAATTAACTATAAAATGCAAACGTTTTAAACTTTGTATTATTTATTTCACTGATTTCCTGAAACAAAATGAAATTTTAATATGATTTTTCTATTGAAAAGAGAGAAAAATTATTCTGAAAATAGAGTTTAATAATAAGACGAGTTCGTCAGAAAATTTATTTATAAATTTTTTTTTTTGTGAACTTCTCCTGGAATTACGATAATCAAAACAAATTTCATAATGTATTACACATTTTTTAAAAATTGAATACATGTTTTAAACATTAAATATCCTTAAAGCTTGCATTTTTCTGGCTGAAACCAGACCTGTTATAAGTGTGCACATCCTGTAATGATTGATCTTATCGTTTATTTGAGATATTATACTTGTTGGTTCAGCAACAATTGTCTTTATGAGTTAAACTTTGGCGAAACCTTCTAAAAAACCAGCAATATTGAGAAATAAGTTAAATACTTATCGTACAATATCATAAGCAGGGTAATCGGACTACTATTTAACTAACTCACCATTATTTTCTACATCATAAACTAAACATAAAATGCATTTAATACTTTATTGTAGCGTTATAATCAGCACATTAAAACATTTATAATTTAATTATTTACTATTATATTTTTTAAATTCTGTTACAGAAGACGAATTACTTTTCACCGAGTCGTATTTTAAATCCATTTAACGTCAAGCAGATGTATTGATATACTTTTTAAGCTCTGATACAGCTATAATTTTCTTCTTAGGTATATAAAAATCTTTCCCACACTGTTTGTCATTTATAGCCGTAAAACAGCGCAAGATAATATCTCAGATACTTTTATAAGATATACAATCAATCCGAAACGTGAGGCGAATACATTAATATGGGAAGCGAGACATTACTCTAAGAGAATTCAAATTTATAAATGTGATAAAAAAAAAGCTAACATCTTAAAAGGAAACTTAAATAAGGGATAATTTTATTATCTAATTATGTGATATTTGAAAATCGCACTGATGTTGAAAGTAGGTCGCACGGTTGAGCCATTAAAGGAATTTTGCTACTACCAAATAGAACCGTGCATGACAAACGAATATTAAAACTGCTCAACACATTACGGGATTTTACCAGATTATGTCAATAGTAATGAAATTATTACATTTACATATTTGTTTATTTACTTCTTAATGGACGATGTTCGATAGTGTTTATTTATTATCTTGTTTTATTTATTTTATTAAAAATCTATTTATTTAATTACCCTTTAAGTATGTGTATAGCAATTTTTTGTCAAAGGCTTCGTTATCGAAATTAATTTATATGGCTGTTAAAATTATTAAATTTTACTATTTTATTATTAAAATTTTAATTTAAAAAGTTCGCTATGTTTATTTCGAGGGAAAAATAATAATAATTTTAATACTGTAATTATGTATTAGTGATTTTATTATTGTATTTTATTAAGAAGTTATTTTCAAAAATGTTAAAAAATAAAGAAATTTTTTTTATTATAATTCCAATAATTTCTATAGTTAATTCCAATAAATAAATGAGATTGTCTCATTATTATTAACTTAGTTTCATTAACAAAATGAGTTAGTTTCAATATCGAAATTGATTAATCATTATAATAATTAAATCGTTTTAATAATAGATCTATTATATAAAACCGTATAAAATCCAATATAAAAAATACAATTGTATGTTCTTTAATTATCATAAAATAGTTATAACGTTATATACTTCAAAGTCATGTATTTTACGATCAATCTAAAGATAATTTGGACAGTGACTAAGATATCTTTTAACAGTCGATGCAATATTTTAATATGTAAAATAATTAATATGTTTATATTGTTTTCATTAGGAAAAGGGGTGTACACACACTTTTGTAGGTGAAAAACTGCTGTAATAAAGAATGATTCATTCATTCTTATTGAATAACTGATTCTAGGAAGTTTCAAATATATAAATAGAGATTATTGATCTTTTTTAGAAAAACGAAATGTTGTAATCATCCGGTGCGGTTTGCATCACTGACCTTCTGACACTCGATTTTATAATTAACAAAATATTGTGAAAAATAGTATATTTATATAATCTTTGTTTTCGATTCGTAAGAATTCAAAATATTAATTTCTTTTATTGGATTTTTACAATTTGAATAATGAGATAATAAAGAAGTCTACATAATGAAGAGAATGTTAACGCATCGCTTGCTGTCATAATTACATGTTTGAAAATTTTTGAAAATAAAAGGATATTTTTTTTTATTTAATATTATAATTAATCGTACAAAATGAAAGTTGTAATGTATACGTACCAAATAATCCGATGGCAAATGATATAAGTCCCAATGCCATAGCCTTGTCTTGAGGATCGACACATCTACAATCAATAAAAAATCGATGAAATATTTAATGATTTTTACATAAATTCGTCCGGAAAAAACTGATGTTAAATTTGCATTTAATATCTTTGAAGAAATGTTTCTATAAAACGTAAATGAAGAGATGCTATCTTAAGCTTGCTACTTTGTTTTTTTTTTTTTAACTTTCATATTTTTAATTTAAACAAAGTGAAAACTTATCTTTGCTGAGACGAACATAAATTATGAATTTTGATCTTAAATAGAATCATGTGACGTTATCTATTAAAAGTTAGTTTATACTAAAAACTTTATTATGAAGGAGGTTGGTGAAATGAATGTATTGAGCAACTCTTTAAAAAAAAAAAAAAGAGGAAAAAATTACAGTTTATAAGATAAGTTACCAATTAATTTTGTTACAAAATAACAAGTTAAGATAAAGATTTGTACTAATGAAAAATTATTGTCTTGTAATTAAGTAAATCTATATCAATTTTCTATGTGAGTGACCATGGCTTCATAGAACTGTTGAGAATTAGTACTTGATAATGATTTTGGCAACAAACCAAAGGCAAAGAAATTATTTGGACAAGATTTTGTTTCAGATCAAAATCAACCTTGACCTTATCGGTTACAGTTTAGAAATTAGATCTACTTTCATCTGGAATAGGAGATAAACATAATTCGACATATTCAATCTGTAATTTTTGATAGAGATAAACTATCGAAAGTTTTTTTGATTCAATGTTCAAAGAAAGATTATAAATCAGTAGACTACACTTTACCAATTTACAGATTTATATCTAAAAGTGTTCAGCCGAAAGCAACGTATGAGAAGCAAAAAGCGTGAGTGTGTCTAATTAACAGACATGTTTAAAGATTCTAACGATTACAGATAGGGAAAATGTAGACTTTCTTATAATTATAGAGGCAATTTTTGAATAATTAGTTACTAT
Organism: Centruroides sculpturatus; assembly: GCF_000671375.1. NCBI lineage: Eukaryota > Metazoa > Arthropoda > Arachnida > Scorpiones > Buthidae > Centruroides > Centruroides sculpturatus. The sequence continues at coordinate 158,570 of NW_019384532.1, read as the reverse complement.
AATGAGTAAATAAAGTAATTATTTTATTAATGTATGCTATTTTTTATATTCTAAACTTTAAAAAGAAAAAAAAAACGTTGTTTGATCAACCAACCTCAACGTAAGAAGCATAGATCCGACTTCAGATGTGGAATGTATGAGAACAAATACAGAAAATATGATGATGTACCATATAAGGTTGTCACATTTTAAAGGACAAAAACCATTTGTGGCTGTGACATTTGGACCCAGGCAGTAACATTCTCCATAATAATACTGAAAATATAAAATTGATTGTTATTGGAAAATTATATAAAATAATATTTCTGATATTCATTTCTTTGAAATTTTAATTAACTTACTTGTTCGCTGCGAACACCTTTTACCGTTGTACAACCAGCTAAACAGGGAGATAAAAAAGTTACACCATCACTGGTACAAATCGGTGCAAATTCTCCAGACCTGCATTCACAAGTAACGTTGCAAGATATCTGCTCGTTTTTTATCGTAGAGCTAAAATTTCATTTAAAAAATATTAAGATTCTAAATCAAATTACGTTTCTTCGGCATCTAATTTTTATCTTTTTCTAAATTTAAATAGTCTGATGTTATAAATAAACTCTGTATGGGAAGCAGTTTTTAACAATGCTAAGTTTAGAAAGTGAGTCGAAAGAGGAATTAGTTGATTTTACTCAAAGAAAACCTTAAAATTTTATATTTAAAACGTTGACAGTTTTATTTCGCTTGTAAATTTTATTTAAATATAACTCAAATTTATAGAAAATTTTTTATAAAATATAAAATGAGAAAGATGCATACATACCTTTCAACATTCAGTCCAACATAGCTGTTAAGAGGGCAGCCCAACCACATCAATATAAACATGCCAATTGCATAAGCAAGAGCTGCTGCAGCTATCCACCTGGCTACGAATTGTGCATTTGGTTTGAATTTTCTCATAAAAGAACCACTAGCAAAGATTCCAACACCCATAACAAGTATTCCGGCCATGCCTTGAAATAAAATACATTTTTAAAACCATGATAAGAACACGCTATAATGTTTTTTAGCACACAAAAATATAAAAAGTTATATGTATAATTTTTCTGTTTTTCNTGCATTGAATATTATTAAGAATTACCACAGGAGTGATAACAAGTTGCAAAAACGAGTAGGATATAAAAATAAAATTTCAATTATGTAATTAATTTCTGAAGTATATAATTTTTTTTAAAATTTTTATATACTTTATTTAAATGTTAAAATTTCGAAACAAACTTATTAAGATCGTTGACATTATATACGGGACATTTTTATTCTTTCTAATCACGCTTTTTATGTTGTCAACGACTGTTTTATGTCTTTCTCCAGCTTTAAAACCACTCTACACATAATTCTCCTAAGCTAGATTTCTCACGATATGAGAGTATTTTTTTTATTTTATTTTTTAAACTGTAAAGTTTCTAGAGCTTCTAAAACCCAAGCTTCGATAAATTATGTATTGTGTACAGTACATCCCATACAAAAATAAAAAGAACGAACAGCATCGATGAAAGTTGTAAAAAAAAAACAGCCACCTACGTAATCGATAATGGAATGTTGACATGCATGATCAAATATTCCTATATGTTCTTTAAAAAAAAGATGTATTATATATATATATATATATATAAAGTAAATATAGAAATAAAAGTTCAATCAGAAATTCGTAGAGAGTGTCATCCGTGAAAATATTAGGAAAGAAATCAATCGAAAGGAGATTATTGAATGATAGAACACTTAGAGTAGGTTGAATGCTCTACTTAAGGATCAACGCTATGTTGAAGCTTTTGTAAAGATACAATAGCTTTCACTATGTTTCCGTTAGTAAAAAAAAATACATATAGGAAAACACATAGAGAAAAGAAATATAAGAAAAACATTCGATCTTATAATTTTTCTTTAACTTTATTTATAGAAAATAATAGAAAAAAATACCTGTTTATGATTAAATTGCTTCGAAAACATATTAAGGAAAACCGAAAGTAAATAATCTAATTGATAAATATCTTTATCCTTCAGACAGAAAATAAAAGTATTTTCATCTTAAAATACATTCTTGTTTTCTTATCTATCGTCTTCATTTTTGATCCTCTTCCTTCAAGTATTTTTCATTTAGAATTCTTAAATTGCTTATCCATTTCACGTTCCATAAGGTTAATATTATACTATCCGATCGAATTTATTTTATAATAATTTTTACTTACTTTTTAATTTATTAGATTTATAAATATATTTAAAATAAAAGTGATCATGATATGAAACAATAGAAAAATTTATTTTAAATTTAAAAAATAAATTATTATTTTAAAATAATGATGAGTCGTTTAATATGAATACCTTAAATTCATTCATTTTAAAGTAAATTTAGAAAATATTTTACGTAATAAAGTAGACGTAAATGCAAATTAATAAGTATAATTAATGTATTTGAATAATATTTATGATAATATTTCTATGAAATGATTTAGAATTTTAATAAATCGTCTTTACATTTAAAAAAATATTTATTATTATAAATAATAAGTATTTAAAAAGATTAAAGATATTTAATATTCTTAATGACATTTTAAACTAATTTTATTATTCACTTTTAGAAAATATTTCGATTCATTAATGAGAGTTTCGAGACGATTTTTTATAATTATTATTATTAATTATAATTATTAAGGAAATTTAATTATATTTAATTTTTATGTATTTAATGATTCTGTTAATTTTCTAGAAATAAACTTTGATTAAATCAATATACAAAATGCGTATGTTAGAGTGTACTTTGGAAGTATTGTAAAACAGGAAACTTGTAATTAAATAACTTGAAAATCAAAAACAATGAATAAGCAAGATAGAAAATAATTCAAATAAAAAAAAATTACTTGACGGTGACCAATATAATTTCGTTAATTTAACAATAAAAATAATAACGTGTTACACTTTACGATGTGTTCTATCACACTAAACAATAGAAATCACCAAGACATGCACAATATCTTTCTATCGATCAGATTACTCGAGCGACGAAAACAACTGGATGAAAATTTTTAGTTATTTTTCTACGTAGATAACAAAAATTAAAACAAGATCCGCACGTTATTGAGTCCGAAAATGGTTAATGTAGCCATGGAATATTGATATTTGTCACTTTAAACACGAATCGATAAAAGACACGTCGAACTTCGTCTATTATTCACGAATATCTACGAGTTGTAGAATGAAATTTATAAGTCAATTCCTATTTGTAATTTGTTTTTATTTTATTTTATTTTCATTCTACAACGAGACTTTGTGAATGTTTTAAAAGAATCTTTCTGCTAGAGAAAACAAATCAATTTGTCTTCTTCACTTTATCCTCATTAGTTCGTCTTACTTTCAATAAAAGAAATTGAAAACATTCTTCAGATTATTTTCTTTTAGTAAACTAAATTATTTTTAATTCTATAAAAACATTACCACATTTAACACTTGTTTTAGAATATTCTTAATATAAAAACACGTTTTTATTCTCTAGACAAATTTTTTTTCTGTTTTATTTCAAATGAATAAATGAACAGTATAAATATATTCCTCGCGATTTGTGATATCGATAAAATATATTTATTAAATTAACTATAAAATGCAAACGTTTTAAACTTTGTATTATTTATTTCACTGATTTCCTGAAACAAAATGAAATTTTAATATGATTTTTCTATTGAAAAGAGAGAAAAATTATTCTGAAAATAGAGTTTAATAATAAGACGAGTTCGTCAGAAAATTTATTTATAAATTTTTTTTTTTGTGAACTTCTCCTGGAATTACGATAATCAAAACAAATTTCATAATGTATTACACATTTTTTAAAAATTGAATACATGTTTTAAACATTAAATATCCTTAAAGCTTGCATTTTTCTGGCTGAAACCAGACCTGTTATAAGTGTGCACATCCTGTAATGATTGATCTTATCGTTTATTTGAGATATTATACTTGTTGGTTCAGCAACAATTGTCTTTATGAGTTAAACTTTGGCGAAACCTTCTAAAAAACCAGCAATATTGAGAAATAAGTTAAATACTTATCGTACAATATCATAAGCAGGGTAATCGGACTACTATTTAACTAACTCACCATTATTTTCTACATCATAAACTAAACATAAAATGCATTTAATACTTTATTGTAGCGTTATAATCAGCACATTAAAACATTTATAATTTAATTATTTACTATTATATTTTTTAAATTCTGTTACAGAAGACGAATTACTTTTCACCGAGTCGTATTTTAAATCCATTTAACGTCAAGCAGATGTATTGATATACTTTTTAAGCTCTGATACAGCTATAATTTTCTTCTTAGGTATATAAAAATCTTTCCCACACTGTTTGTCATTTATAGCCGTAAAACAGCGCAAGATAATATCTCAGATACTTTTATAAGATATACAATCAATCCGAAACGTGAGGCGAATACATTAATATGGGAAGCGAGACATTACTCTAAGAGAATTCAAATTTATAAATGTGATAAAAAAAGCTAACATCTTAAAAGGAAACTTAAATAAGGGATAATTTTATTATCTAATTATGTGATATTTGAAAATCGCACTGATGTTGAAAGTAGGTCGCACGGTTGAGCCATTAAAGGAATTTTGCTACTACCAAATAGAACCGTGCATGACAAACGAATATTAAAACTGCTCAACACATTACGGGATTTTACCAGATTATGTCAATAGTAATGAAATTATTACATTTACATATTTGTTTATTTACTTCTTAATGGACGATGTTCGATAGTGTTTATTTATTATCTTGTTTTATTTATTTTATTAAAAATCTATTTATTTAATTACCCTTTAAGTATGTGTATAGCAATTTTTTGTCAAAGGCTTCGTTATCGAAATTAATTTATATGGCTGTTAAAATTATTAAATTTTACTATTTTATTATTAAAATTTTAATTTAAAAAGTTCGCTATGTTTATTTCGAGGGAAAAATAATAATAATTTTAATACTGTAATTATGTATTAGTGATTTTATTATTGTATTTTATTAAGAAGTTATTTTCAAAAATGTTAAAAAATAAAGAAATTTTTTTTATTATAATTCCAATAATTTCTATAGTTAATTCCAATAAATAAATGAGATTGTCTCATTATTATTAACTTAGTTTCATTAACAAAATGAGTTAGTTTCAATATCGAAATTGATTAATCATTATAATAATTAAATCGTTTTAATAATAGATCTATTATATAAAACCGTATAAAATCCAATATAAAAAATACAATTGTATGTTCTTTAATTATCATAAAATAGTTATAACGTTATATACTTCAAAGTCATGTATTTTACGATCAATCTAAAGATAATTTGGACAGTGACTAAGATATCTTTTAACAGTCGATGCAATATTTTAATATGTAAAATAATTAATATGTTTATATTGTTTTCATTAGGAAAAGGGGTGTACACACACTTTTGTAGGTGAAAAACTGCTGTAATAAAGAATGATTCATTCATTCTTATTGAATAACTGATTCTAGGAAGTTTCAAATATATAAATAGAGATTATTGATCTTTTTTAGAAAAACGAAATGTTGTAATCATCCGGTGCGGTTTGCATCACTGACCTTCTGACACTCGATTTTATAATTAACAAAATATTGTGAAAAATAGTATATTTATATAATCTTTGTTTTCGATTCGTAAGAATTCAAAATATTAATTTCTTTTATTGGATTTTTACAATTTGAATAATGAGATAATAAAGAAGTCTACATAATGAAGAGAATGTTAACGCATCGCTTGCTGTCATAATTACATGTTTGAAAATTTTTGAAAATAAAAGGATATTTTTTTTTATTTAATATTATAATTAATCGTACAAAATGAAAGTTGTAATGTATACGTACCAAATAATCCGATGGCAAATGATATAAGTCCCAATGCCATAGCCTTGTCTTGAGGATCGACACATCTACAATCAATAAAAAATCGATGAAATATTTAATGATTTTTACATAAATTCGTCCGGAAAAAACTGATGTTAAATTTGCATTTAATATCTTTGAAGAAATGTTTCTATAAAACGTAAATGAAGAGATGCTATCTTAAGCTTGCTACTTTGTTTTTTTTTTTTAACTTTCATATTTTTAATTTAAACAAAGTGAAAACTTATCTTTGCTGAGACGAACATAAATTATGAATTTTGATCTTAAATAGAATCATGTGACGTTATCTATTAAAAGTTAGTTTATACTAAAAACTTTATTATGAAGGAGGTTGGTGAAATGAATGTATTGAGCAACTCTTTAAAAAAAAAAAAAAGAGGAAAAAATTACAGTTTATAAGATAAGTTACCAATTAATTTTGTTACAAAATAACAAGTTAAGATAAAGATTTGTACTAATGAAAAATTATTGTCTTGTAATTAAGTAAATCTATATCAATTTTCTATGTGAGTGACCATGGCTTCATAGAACTGTTGAGAATTAGTACTTGATAATGATTTTGGCAACAAACCAAAGGCAAAGAAATTATTTGGACAAGATTTTGTTTCAGATCAAAATCAACCTTGACCTTATCGGTTACAGTTTAGAAATTAGATCTACTTTCATCTGGAATAGGAGATAAACATAATTCGACATATTCAATCTGTAATTTTTGATAGAGATAAACTATCGAAAGTTTTTTTGATTCAATGTTCAAAGAAAGATTATAAATCAGTAGACTACACTTTACCAATTTACAGATTTATATCTAAAAGTGTTCAGCCGAAAGCAACGTATGAGAAGCAAAAAGCGTGAGTGTGTCTAATTAACAGACATGTTTAAAGATTCTAACGATTACAGATAGGGAAAATGTAGACTTTCTTATAATTATAGAGGCAATTTTTGAATAATTAGTTACTATAATGAGTAAATAAAGTAATTATTTTATTAATGTATGCTATTTTTTATATTCTAAACTTTAAAAAGAAAAAAAAAACGTTGTTTGATCAACCAACCTCAACGTAAGAAGCATAGATCCGACTTCAGATGTGGAATGTATGAGAACAAATACAGAAAATATGATGATGTACCATATAAGGTTGTCACATTTTAAAGGACAAAAACCATTTGTGGCTGTGACATTTGGACCCAGGCAGTAACATTCTCCATAATAATACTGAAAATATAAAATTGATTGTTATTGGAAAATTATATAAAATAATATTTCTGATATTCATTTCTTTGAAATTTTAATTAACTTACTTGTTCGCTGCGAACACCTTTTACCGTTGTACAACCAGCTAAACAGGGAGATAAAAAAGTTACACCATCACTGGTACAAATCGGTGCAAATTCTCCAGACCTGCATTCACAAGTAACGTTGCAAGATATCTGCTCGTTTTTTATCGTAGAGCTAAAATTTCATTTAAAAAATATTAAGATTCTAAATCAAATTACGTTTCTTCGGCATCTAATTTTTATCTTTTTCTAAATTTAAATAGTCTGATGTTATAAATAAACTCTGTATGGGAAGCAGTTTTTAACAATGCTAAGTTTAGAAAGTGAGTCGAAAGAGGAATTAGTTGATTTTACTCAAAGAAAACCTTAAAATTTTATATTTAAAACGTTGACAGTTTTATTTCGCTTGTAAATTTTATTTAAATATAACTCAAATTTATAGAAAATTTTTTATAAAATATAAAATGAGAAAGATGCATACATACCTTTCAACATTCAGTCCAACATAGCTGTTAAGAGGGCAGCCCAACCACATCAATATAAACATGCCAATTGCATAAGCAAGAGCTGCTGCAGCTATCCACCTGGCTACGAATTGTGCATTTGGTTTGAATTTTCTCATAAAAGAACCACTAGCAAAGATTCCAACACCCATAACAAGTATTCCGGCCATGCCTTGAAATAAAATACATTTTTAAAACCATGATAAGAACACGCTATAATGTTTTTTAGCACACAAAAATATAAAAAGTTATATGTAAATTTTTATTTTATATTTTTATATAAGTTACCTATAAAGATAATTTTAGTTGTTTGATATAAAAGATGAAATTTTATTATGTAGGAAGCCATTTCAAGTTTGATGAAAATAACTTCAGGCATAAAATTAAAAAGTGAAATTAAATGCCAATCTTCATCTTCTACATTTCGAAATTTTCGTAATAAATTTAAATTTATATAAAATTATATTAAATTTACAATATGTTTAAATTGTTTTATGTAAAAATTAATATAATTTAATAGTAAATATATTTTTCTACTTAACTTTTTTTTTAATTTGACGATAATGCTTATCTGCGATATTTTTTATTATAAATTTAATACTTTTTTATTATTATTATAAGTGCTAAAGTTAAATTAATATATTTAAATTTCTGTCTAAAATTTTTGTAGCGTTATATTATCGGCATATAAATGTCAAATAAATAAATTATATAAAAATAAATTTCAAGCATAGCTATAAAGTAGAGCAAATGTAACAAAATATAATTATTTTTCCCAATAAAAATAGATAATCTCGCGATTTATCTAGTAGAATTTGTTCAGGATGAGTGAAATCATCCATATTCTCAACGATATCCTTTATGTGATAGTCTGCTAGTTGTTATGTCTACACGCTTCTGATAATGATTCATATATATTGAAACATTTATGACTGATATTGATTTTATATTAGCGTAAACTTATGATACTATAATAAGGAAGATACACACATTTTGTTTAATTAGAAAGCATTTAACGTATTCAGAACATTTAAATTGTTCATGAGAATATGCAGAAATCACTCAAGGTTAGTTGAAGAAAAAATCCGTTTCTAAAGTTAAAATTAATTTTATCACAAGAATAATTACCAGATATCATGTTTGCAGTGGTGGCAGTTAATTGAAATTGGCTCTCCAGATATTTTGGGAGGAAGGTATAAAGACCTGCAATGGGTAAGATATGTAACACGCTGCTCGCTGTACGACATAACAATATATCGTTTCTCAACAATCTTCTCATAGCAGTTGGAAAATCTAAAAATAAAAACGGTCTTAAAAATATTTTAAGAGACTAATTTAATTAATGATCGAAATGATTTACCTCTCAAACTCGGTCTCTCTGCGGATTTTTTGCTAACATATGGATTAGGAGATTTGTTGCAAACATTACCATTGGCACTTCCATTAGCATGAATTGTTACTTCGTGGTGAATGTGGTGAGTCTGTGGCAGCTTTCTAGGAAAAGCCATCATTGGAAATGATGTAATTATGAGAGCTGCTCCTACAATGAAAACACCTAACCACCAAGCTCCTATCCATTGAGGATCGTTATTTGATATACCAGGGCTTTCTATAATTAAAAATTTTTATTTTAAAAATAAATATTAGAATTGAAACAATTATAAATTAAAGTTACCATTTTTTAGTTTTTCCTGTATTTTATAGTAAAATTTTCACGAAAATTTAATAGGATTTATATGAATTTTATTAATTTTTATAGACTATATTTTATATCAATATAGTAAATTCTACTTATATTAATAAATTATCAAGTTGAAATAATATTCTTTATAGATTTTTATGAGATTAAATGGTTTATACTGTTTCCGATCATAGAAATTTAATAGCGTTTTATTATTTGTACAAAGTATCAATTGCATTCTCGAGTAATTATTTAAACGAAACATCTACATTCCAAGCAATTAATATATTTATTATCTTCTAAAGTCATTAATATATTAGTTCGATACAATCTCAAAAATTTTATGATTAAATCAATTATTTAATAGAAATTAAGATTAATTATGGCATGCAGGTTTTTAATGATATCAATTTAAATATTAAAATAACAAATAAATTAACATAGCTTATAAACTTTTATATTACATAATAAAAGCCTCAAATTATCATATTTATGAGAAAATACATGTTAATATATTAATCATGAAAGTTATTATATATTATACCATATTTATCATAATAAAGATGATACTCTTCATAAATTATTTAAGTACTTTTAAATAATTCTGTATATACTCTACACGTACGCAAACATACGTATGTATACTTTAATTAGAATATAATATTTTATTATATAAAACATTGGGATAAGTTATATTAAATTATATAATATTTAAGCATTTGTTTCTTCATAATTACTGTTATTCCCTTCTGAAACTGTTTAGATTTTCATAAAAACTTCAAAAAATGTTACGTTTAATGCTGATAAATTTAATGAAAATTTAACATTCTAAAGTAAATTTCTCCAATTAGTCTGTATTATGTCAATTAGACTAAAATATTAAACATTATAATGTCTTAAGAATGTTTCATTAAGAATATGTAAAGGGCGAGCTCCCATTTGGTATCATGTATTCGAGAAATATCATCTATCAGAAGATTAAATCTTTTCTCAGTGTAAATTGGAGCCAGTGTTTATTAATTAACTAACTAAGGAGATGTTATCGTTATAACGAACAAAAGTATTTGTCTGAGACAGTTCAAGGGTGTGTCGCAGTTACATCGGTATGCGTTCCATAATAGATGTCATATCTGTAGATAGAACAACAGTTTCAGAAATTAGATATTGCGACATCGAGTGTCAATAACAAAATATCAAAGATAATTACGGATGCGTCACTTTGCCGTGTATTTATATTTACTTAGTAAACTTATTTCTGGCTTTAACTAAACTTATATAAGACTATTTACTTTGTGTTATATTAAAGAAAGTATTAGACTTACCGAAAGGGAAATTGACATAGATGCTAGTACAAAATGAACCGAGTAAGAAGCCAAAAACTGGTCCAAATATTCTTACACCAATAGTAATACCTAAATATAAAAAAATGTTTATTCAATCTGGATACCATACAAGCCAAAAATAATATTTATTAGTATTTTTATTATTTTAGATGGCAGGATATTGATTATGTTTAATCACAATAGGCCAAGGACACGCGGAGAAAAATACAGTATTCATAAACTATTATTTTATTTAATTGATTTGTAAGATAATTAAATAATCTAATTGATGTTTATATGAGTTCAATAGAGTTAGAATTAAAAATATCTTATATAAAAATTAAATATGTTTGTTTTATATATAACTAAATTAATTCATATTCAGATTTCGTTATGAGAATTTTGATATGTTAATGTTTGTAAAGAAATTGTGCACGACATGCAATTATATATCATTTCAAAGGTTAAACGTTGCATATTAAAGAGTAATGATCTCATTATAATAAACAAAATTATTTTGAATAATTTCATTCAAGTTTTAATTTAACTTTTGCTTTGAAAAGAAAAATGGGAAAGTCATAATAAAATTTATTAAGGTTAATTCAAATTTGGGTTAAACCAAAAGCAAAGCGAGGAAAAAAACCAAAATAAAATTTATCTAGGTTTATTTATGATAAATATTCATAATTCTGTGCAAATTTTATACAGGTGTTTGAGAATATTTTTATAATTTTGTCACAAATTTTCAAGGGAAATGTTAAAAATTTTGATTTGTTTAACAAAATATAAAACTTGCGGAATTAGTAAATTTTAATTAATTTCTAAAAATAGAAGAAAAAGATTCAGTTAGAAAACCAGTTTATTACAGTATTTTGATCAAAATTTTATATTTTACAGAATTGTATATTATAAAGAACAGTAATTAAATTAAAATAAATTTTTAAACTTTTTTTTTTGAAATTAAACTTACCAAAATAAAGGGGAGATTCTCTGGTAGCGACGTTATCGTCAATATAAGGAATACCTAAAGTATAAACGGTCGTTGCGCCTATTCCAATCAATAATAGACTAACGAAGAATATAGTCAAAACCGTATGTGCTAAATTACCCGCTTTATTAGAAGCTAAACATTTGTTGTTACTACTCATTTCATTTTTCGTTATTGAAACTTCATTCGAAGACGTTGTGGATACTTCACTATATTCCGTTTCAACTAACGAAAGAGTAACTAATGAATTTAAAACCGTCACAGAACTGTTATTTAAGTATGTATTATTCAAATGATAGTTCGATTCTGTGTTATTTTGCAAATGCTTCGAATTACAAAGTTTTGATTTTAATTCTAATAAATTTGCTGAACTGGAATTCTTTACATATCTGTTCTGAGTTACGTCTGCAAATAAAAAATGTGGAGTAGAACAGAGTATAGAAGCAATTGCAAATACGATCATTCCACAGGCTATCCATTTTGGGCGGTGACCTTGTCCTCCATAATAGGTTAATAGAAGTGCCCCACCGATCTGTCCAATCTCTGTCGCAGACATGATAATTCCTGTAGTTTTGCTTTGAATCTGGTACAGTTTTTCGATTGTTGTTAAAACACTGACGAAATAAGTATAATACATCCCTTGCAATACACTAGTCAAACAAAATATTGCTAGAAACGCTTTCTTATTAGCGAATCTTTGAAGCCAGTTCGGTTTGAAGGACCATAGACCACACGTATAAGAACGTCGATCGTCTAACGATTTCAATCCATCACAGTATCGATCCATTTCTTGAATGTGTAAATCACCATTTTTCTGTCCATTGGCCACTTTGTGCCCACCATTAATGAATAATCCATCCTGAATCTCCTTTATGGAGTTTGCCGGATATTTGTCATTCGACAAAGTTTGTGAATCCATAATGGAAAAGTATCTGTAAAAACAAGAATGTAAAATTATTCATAAATCATATCGATTCATTTTTTAAATATACTTGCCTTAATTGGTGTTTTTAAATAAAAAAGCTCTTAAAATAATTTACGTGCTTAATTTTTTTATGTTTAATCATCGATATTTGTCTTAATAGTCAATGGAAATGATTAAGAAACGATCCAAATTTTTGTAAGATATATTTCCAATGATATTGATTAGTTCAAGAACATGCTTGAGATAATAAAAGTGATCTTTACAATCTGCCATGGACAGATGTACAGCTACAACGGGGAAATGATCACATTAGCTAATCGAATACCATTGACCTAGTATGTCCCTTAGTTAAGACATAACCTTGAAAGATATATTAACCTTTCATCAGATAAGTGGAATTACAGTAAATAACTAAAAATCATATCTATATATATATATATATATATATGTAATAGAAAATTACATAAATTATCAGTAGTTAAGAAGTATTAAACAGAAAAGTCTGTTTATTTCATTTTGCAGTTGTTTTTATGGCAGAGAAACAAATTACTTTGTATTTAAATTTGAAACTATTTTAAGACATTGTTGTAACATTATTGACATTTTTTTATTATACAAACTCTCAGTTATTTAAAGTAGTAATTGGTATTGGGAGGGTATAAAAATACTGTATAAATATTATAAGGAAGGACCACATTGTAATCCGGGACATAAAAAGATAAATGACCTCTGCGACTAAGCCATAAGGGATAGTTTGACGAAAATTGATACAGGATGTGGTCTTTATGCCCTCAATTGATGTTCTAATTTTTATTAAAATTGGACCAGCAGTTTTTGTGTTATTTAATTAAAAACGTTACAAGTATGAAGTAATTACTCATAGAACCAGATTCCATTTTAATAAATAACATCTACTAAATATTAAAATTAATTTTTTAAAATATTAATAAAAGTTGTTTTATTTTTGGTGTTTTTTATTTTAAATTTTAAGCTGAATAAGTGTAATTTAGAATAAAACTTTCTATAAATGTATGAAAGTAGAAGTAGTAGTAATAGTAGTGCTGCGCAATTCTATAACGATCGAAAAATCTTCACAGCTTTCTTAGTAAACAGATCAAAAACAGCCACCTAGTTTTCTACTAGAACACTTTTAACAAGTATTTTTCCTTTATAATTTATATTAATCCCAACTTATCAAAGATTATCTTATAGCTTTCCTTTACTGTTTAAAAAATCTGCCCTGGATGAAACATTGACCTATTTATCCTATAAATATTTAATAAATCAATAATTTATTATCTACAGAATTGCTGCATAACTTGTTTTCCTTTTCTTAGCTTAATTTCTTTCTATATTGAAGAAAAAGAAGAAGAAGAAAATCTATTAAATAAACTCGGTGACGTATAAATCCACTTTGAAGTTAGTTTTATTTACATTGGATGAATTATGATTTGTTTATAAGATGAAAAATTAACAAAAATAGAAAGTTATGTTACAAGTTAAAACATTTTCAAAATAACATTCCTATAAATTATTATTATTTTTCTAATATAAACTAATATAACACTAGACGTTCGAAACATCGCTCTCTTAGACCAGTTGCTGAGACCTTGGCATCTATACATCTGGGGCCATGGTGAAGGACATACAAACTGAGCCGGATCAAGGTCAGCACATCCAGAACTTGGATTTATGTCGCCGCAGCACGTCCTTTTGAATACTCCAAACGAAAAACTACTCAAATAGGAAGCAACCTTGGAATTGGTCAAAGGTGGTAAAACAGTTTCCTTATGCTAACTACACAACAGTAGTATAATTCCTCCCCCTTTTCACGGTTGGCTTGCGTTCTGCATCGAAATGACTACTTATTGATTATCTAAAGCGGATATACGTTAAATATATAGCTAAACTTATCAGAAAATCAAACGTTAGAAAGAAATTAAGTAATGATTCTTCTTGAAAAAACACTTAAAAATAACATTTTGTTTTAAAGGAACGTAAATTTTAATCAGCTTTTCAAAACTCATTTGTATCAACACTCAATCTAAATAAACTAATGAAAATGTTTATAATTTCGTAAAAATTCTATTTAAATAATAAATTAAATATAATAATGTTTTCTAGAAGACAAAATACGTGTTTTTAACTAAGTTATTTCTATGAATTCAAAAATATATTATGAAATTTTTGGGTAAACATCCCTTCATTTAAATTTCTTTAAAATACATTACTTCAGACGTACTGATATGAATATAATTTAATAATATGAAGTGTTTTTAAGATTGAAAGAGTTACTTTTATTATTCTATAGCCTATATTTAGTCTGTTCTGAATAGATATTTAACTACATTAAACTAAAAGCTTGCAACGAATTGTGGGAATTAAAAAATATATAGGGCAACCGTTATTTCGCCATTAACAGATATACCCCTATTGCATATTTTTAATCATTTAATCAAATCGTTCATTTCTACCTTTGATCAGGTTTAAAATACAAAAAATAATAATGTTATAATAANATTGCCTAAGAAGTATTGCAAGATAAGCAAGAAGACGCACATCCCTCTGAAGGGCCCCACAGTTGAGGGTTAGAGACCGCTAGAAATGAGATGCGATTCTTAACGAGCTCGATGTCTTTCGGCAACATTATCCCTACCTTACTTAACTAAAATTAAAATATTTTCCCGACAAAACTTAACTAAATATAGATATATATATTAACAGTAGAAAATTTATCCATTAAAATAATTTTTATACGTTTTACGACTATAAAAAGTATAAGTAAAACGATTAATTTTGTTTAATTCTATATTACGCAATGCACTAATGATACTTTTCGTTAGCTCTTAAGTGATCAGGGATTTAAAAAAAAATAAACAATAACAGCTCTCAGATCATTGCCAATGGGCCTCAAGAGGTATTTAACCCGTTTGAAGATCAGGGCCTCATCTTGACTTTTTAAGAAAAAAAAGAAAAAGATTTCTCCCTTAGAACGATAAAGTTAAGATTGATTTGAAAAGTTGAATTTATATATTTTTAAATTGCAATCGTATTTTTAAAGGAAATATATAGCAAGCTTTCAACAGTAGTTTATATACCTACTTTAGTATATGCGATAAAAATTTCAAGTCGAAATTTAATAGGTATGAATTGAACAATCGTAAGAAAAATTATATTTGGCTTGTTGCCCATAATAGAAAGAAGAAAAGGATGTTTAACACCACAAAAGTAACCATAAATCATATTTTAAAAGTTATAAATAACTCTAATTTTTGTATAAATAAACTTACGTAACATTGAATAATTTATATATTTATACATGAATTTTTAACTTATATATAATGCTCAACTGGCATTTGAGTTTTACTGCGTAGATGCACTAAAGTCAGCGTGAAGGAATTTTTATCCTTTCCATTTTTATCATCGGGTTCACAACACTTTCATTGACACGTGTCCACTCTCAACAGGAAGCAAGTTATTTTAAAATTAATTCTCGTTTATATTAAATTCAATTTTTATATTTTTTTACCTGCTTAAAAATTGTTTATGATAGTTTAAACATAATTAGCGTCAGAAACATCGCAGCGATAGAAAAATAATTGGAAAACTATTTATAACTTTAAAAGTTTTTGCCTTAACTTAATTATTATTTAAAATATTCGCTGTTTTAATTATTACTTTTTAAAACATATTCTTTAGAATTATAAAATAAAAAAAAAATTATTTAGAAACTTAGTTACAAGCTTAAAAATTATTTTCTACTTAAAAAATTGTTTACAATAAAAAGAGAAAAAAGTTCATAACATTAAAAATCATTTAAAGTTAAGGGAAAAAAATCATTTATAATGCTAAACATTCCAAAATTCTCAAGGAGAAAAGAATTATTAATTAATTTACATTTCAACGTTTCGAAACGTAATTATTATGCTATATATTCAAAGAAAATAATAATTGTTTAATGATGATAATAAATTTCTATCTGATTTAATTTAATAATAAATAATTTCTTTCATAAATCACTTTGATGTTTCTAATAAATTTTTTAAATAATTATTTACGATTGTTAAATACACGAATAATATTAAAAATCTTAACGATTTTTGCTTCAGATCTCATTTCAATTCCGTGTAGATCTGTATTATTGATACCTTATACAAAGAAATAAACATGCAGATATATTCATTTATCTTCATCTACGATAGGCATTGAAGATATCGGTACATGAATATAAACTGTAATAAGTTATCTTCGGATGTTATAAACGAATTAAGTATATGAGCAATATCACAGCTTTTTTCTAAAACTATATATTTATATATAGCAGGGGGATATATAGCGTATTAACAGGTGTCGTTCGGGGATGTAGACATTACCTTTAGGCAAAATTTTCAAGGACAGACAAACAATAAAACTTACTTCCGAGAAAAATCTTGCATGTCAATCCCGTTAGCATATTAGTGATGTTAATTATACGTTAGGATTTAAAGATTTCACAAAAGATTTTTTTTCGTATTATTATTGTTAGTACATTTTAATAAAATGTAATTTTTGTTACCAAGTGTATTTTTAAATGAAATATTTATAATGTTTTTTACATCTTTATTTAAAAAAAAAACTAAAGATGAACGAACTTTCGTTGTGTAATATATATAAAATATTACTGAAATTTATATTTTAAAAGAAGTAATTATCTATTTTAATTAAATTTTACTGTGTAAAGTCCGTTTGATATCTTTCACTGGAGGAAAGTAATCCCTGAGAATGTTCTAGCGAATGTAGGTCAAAGTGTCTGTAGACGTTTGGAAAACGATACTGCGCTCGACATGTTTTCCTTCCCTCCTGTTCTCTGTTCACCTTTGACCCCATCTGGCAGGAAGTAATAGTGAGGGGGCAGACATGAAAATTACGGAAGAAATTTTTACAGGTGTTTGTTTAATTTAGAATACGTAATCCTTACGTAACTTCTTTAACTTTTATCGTTTTTTTATTTGTTTAAATAACAAAAAGATTATTTATTTTACTTCATTTTAACATTTTTAAGTTGATAACTCGTACAAAAATTGATTTTTCTGCATAATTTATTAATCTAAAATCACTTAAATACTCTTCATTTCTAAATGAACACATTTGTAGTAGCCTCCGGATACTAACAAAAGAAAATGATCATTAAATCATTGATGATATTCTAGCGAATTTACTTAACAAACTGTTCATCTTTTGTGTTCTGATTTTTAAATTAGGTTACCTTAATATATATATATTTCCTTTTTGAATCAACGTTTAATTAATTTATCCACTTTCAAAGGTAAAAAATGTTAATATTTATTTAATATTTCTCTTAATAGATATAAAATAAATTATTTAATAAACAATAAAATTAAAAAAAAATTATATTATAATATATAATAACTTTTTGTTTTGAATATACGTAAAACATTTGTTTGTTATCAGAAAAATTTTTTATTCCTTTTCCCAGACGAATTTTTGCAATTTTGATAAAAGAAGAAGGGTAAAATGCTGTTGTAACTTTGGTACAAATGTCAAAGAGAATTTCTAGACACATCGGTTATGACCTAAGAAGTATTGCAAGATAAGCAAGAAGACGCACATCCCTCTGAAGGGCCCCACAGTTGAGGGTTAGAGACCGCTAGAAATGAGATGCGATTCTTAACGAGCTCGATGTCTTTCGGCAACATTATCCCTACCTTACTTAACTAAAATTAAAATATTTTCCCGACAAAACTTAACTAAATATAGATATATATATTAACAGTAGAAAATTTATCCATTAAAATAATTTTTATACGTTTTACGACTATAAAAAGTATAAGTAAAACGATTAATTTTGTTTAATTCTATATTACGCAATGCACTAATGATACTTTTCGTTAGCTCTTAAGTGATCAGGGATTTAAAAAAAAATAAACAATAACAGCTCTCAGATCATTGCCAATGGGCCTCAAGAGGTATTTAACCCGTTTGAAGATCAGGGCCTCATCTTGACTTTTTAAGAAAAAAAAGAAAAAGATTTCTCCCTTAGAACGATAAAGTTAAGATTGATTTGAAAAGTTGAATTTATATATTTTTAAATTGCAATCGTATTTTTAAAGGAAATATATAGCAAGCTTTCAACAGTAGTTTATATACCTACTTTAGTATATGCGATAAAAATTTCAAGTCGAAATTTAATAGGTATGAATTGAACAATCGTAAGAAAAATTATATTTGGCTTGTTGCCCATAATAGAAAGAAGAAAAGGATGTTTAACACCACAAAAGTAACCATAAATCATATTTTAAAAGTTATAAATAACTCTAATTTTTGTATAAATAAACTTACGTAACATTGAATAATTTATATATTTATACATGAATTTTTAACTTATATATAATGCTCAACTGGCAAATAAATTAAAATTATTTAACTATTTAAAAATGTGATTAAATTTTACGTTTCAACGGAAATTACGTATTATGTATATTTAATACTAAAATAAAGCGTTAAAATTTAATTTATTCAAAAGCTGAAGCAGCGGTCTTTCATCGTAAATAATTGCATACGTCAAAACAAAGCTCTAAAATTTTCGAATTCTTGTTGTTGGAGGAAAAAGAAAACTTTATTATCGTAGATGTGGTTTTATCAATGTCAAGAAAGTTCATGCAATAGGTTAGTGATAAGACAGGAATAATTAATCATTATGAAAGATGTTAGCTTATCATCAAAATTTGTCTATGAATGCTGATGAATAGTATATACACCCCTCTTAAATTTATATTAAATAATTGAGATATTTTATTTGACAATTATATATATATATATATATATAACTTTTTCTCTCTATAGAAGTTTTATAAGTGGAATATATATATATATATATTCCACTTATAAAACTTCTATAGAAAGAAAAAGTTATGTAGTAAAGACCAACTTGAGCTTAATAATTTATTATTTTAAAGACTTATAAAACGGTAGTTATTTATTTATTATTTTTTAAAAATCTGCTTGATATTCTTAGAGCATAAGTTTTGATGAGATATCAGCTTTCAAGAATCAGTCACTCGATTCTAATACGCCGCACTGCACCAGGAAGTCGAAAATAAAAAAAGCATAGGGATGACGGATCAACATTTTGATTTACGTGCATTTTTGAAACACCGGGAATGAAAATAAACGAGTATTTTTATCCTGAAGTTAATAAATAAAAGAGGAACCCAGGTAGCTATTCAGTTGCTGATTCCTGCTGAGTTAGAATGGTTGGCAATGGAGTGAGATAAAGAGATACCCCATTACACCGTGTAAGTAGGGTGTTAAAAAGAGTAAAGAAAGTAAAATATTTTTTAAAAATACACTCACCTTAATTCGTATAATTCACCAGATGCGCAGCATCTAGTAAAACAAAAATAAATTGTATATAGTATATACTTTTATAATCTATTACAAGTCATTTATACCTATCAACTTGTATATAAATGTACGGATAATATATGTAATAAATTAGTTACGTATAAATGTTTTTACGTAATATACACTTAATCAATAGCTTATAAATGTAACACGTGACACAGTCTACTTATGTGTAATCAATTAATTTAATTTAAGCAAATGTAGGTCTGCCTATTTTCAACTAGTTGTAATAATAATAAAAACAATTTAACGAATTATATGGGAACTATTTTCTTATTATTTAGAAATAAAATTTTAAAAAACAATTTACTGCAATCTGTTTTCCATCTGTTGAATGAATTGAAAGACAGGTTGCACTTTTGGCACCAGTATATTAAAGGGATATACAACACAAAGCATATTTAAATTTAAAAGCCTTTGGTTTTAAATTTGTATTTAATTATAATTTTAATTTATTAAGTATTTTAATTAATTAAAAAATTATATAAAATACAAATTAAATTTTTGCTATTTAAAAGTTATTTAACACAACTTTATTTTCTTTTTTTCTTTCTTTTCTTTAAAACTTTATGTATATTTATATACCTGTTTTCTTTGTAAGGACTATTCTATATAAAATTTTGAAAAACTGATTGTTGAGCTTTTAATTTTTAAAAATGTCTTAAACTCAGAATGAGTGCCAAGTAAAATATGCTGAATCAGACATTTGATATTGTATTTTATGGCTTCTACTTTATCTTCTTAACTATCAAAATAGGAAAATTAGGGATGTTTCCATTTTAGTTTTAAACAAAGCGTTGTTTTAAACACAAACAAAGGGAAAAAAATCTAAATACCGTGCTAATTATTTACTTTACAGCTATTTGTTTAAGTTAAGAAATTTAAATAATATTAATTCTCTTTGTTGAGAAATCGAATTTTTTTAAAATAATTATTAATTTATATTAATAAATTAAAATGTTTACATTTTATAACTGACAAGAAATTATTTTTATGTTATTTTTATAAAGAAATTTTAATTTATTTTATGAGAAAATGAAATTTGTATTATTTAAAAGTTATAAACTAGTTTATTGCCTTAAGAAACTGAAAGTTTTAAACAATAAATAAATACTTATATACAATATATTATATAATTTAACTTAGATATATCTATTATAATGTATTTGGTATATCATAAAACAAACTACGTTCCATATATGTCAGATTTGACCTTCACCAACGTTATACAATAGAAAAATTGGATGATGTCGTATTAACTATGTCAGCATAGGAAAAGCCTACAATTCAGCATCACTACATAACCTACTTCGTTAAGGGAATCGTCTAAGCATCCAATAAATGTTTGATTTTTCTCTTTGTTGTTCGCCATTTTTTGATATTGACCTTGGAATATACCTGAATTAATAGACATTCGATTCAAGGTCTTATATGAAGCGTCAATGATTTATCAACATCCATAATTCTTTGCCTGAAGGCAATTAGGAAATAGAAAAAAAAGGTCTTTATTATTATAAATCCGACTTCCTGGTTTGGAATGATTTAATTGAAAAATTCTTCATACTTGTCCTTTATTTCTAAATTGTAAATATTTTACTTAACTGAAATTTCAATTGTTTTAAGTGAAATATTATTCTTGTTAATATTAGTAATCTTTTTATTTTGTAACTTGTTGGGACATCTAAATATCCGTATCGGTTGTGTGACAATGTCGTCATACATTACGTTTGATCGGATACTAAAACCTACGCAAGTTTTAAAATAGTATATAATTTGGTCTGAAGAAATATATAAGATATTCTGTATCTAAAACTACTT
This sequence comes from Centruroides sculpturatus, assembly GCF_000671375.1. Lineage (NCBI taxonomy): Eukaryota > Metazoa > Arthropoda > Arachnida > Scorpiones > Buthidae > Centruroides > Centruroides sculpturatus. The sequence goes on along the minus strand of NW_019384532.1, from coordinate 136,698 downwards.
TTCCAATGAAATTGAGGATTAGTGGTTTTCTGAAACTGATCACGTCAACATGTTTACAGTAACACCTTATGCATTTATTGGTCTGTCGTCTGGAAACCTTGCAAATTGTTTATTGATTCAAGCATTCGATGATACCTGTAGAAGCATCCTTTTGTAAATCCATCATACATACACAAAATTAATAACTTACTTTAAAAAAATTGAACATCATCTTTTTAATATTGACGTATATATTTTATTCCGTATGCCTAAAATGAAATTTGAAAATTATTTACACAATTTTTATTAAGGTTTATTTCTTATATATCTTAAATTTACTTTTCGGTGAAAGCAGTTTATATTTACTTTTCATATTTTATCAAGAAGGAAGTATCATTTTGACGAAAATCTTTCGTTTAGTATTGATTTTTTTTTTGCTGAAATAATGAAACATGATCGGAATAAACAATCTAAAAGATCTCTTATGACTTAAGAAGCGTTAAACGTTTATCTGGAATAATATTCATAACATAACTTCAATGGAAGAAATTAGCAAGTTATAACCATTTTTAGAGATCTTTATGTGTTTCAATGTAGAACTAATGAAGCAATTATCGTTCTCAACTAAACTAATCCATGCTGCCAATTATACTACCATCGATTGAAATCCGTTCGAATTCCTTCTGATGGTATCTTCTTTTTTTATCCTTCCAATAACGTTTCCATGTTTATCCGTCTCTTCCAATCACCATGACAACCGCCTGGAATCTTCCTGTCTCCCATCCGACATGGGATCTTTCGTTCGATATTAATTTTATCCAATGCAAGCGAGTTCTGCACGTTCCTTTTTGTAATATTACTAAAAATCGCCTTGTAACAGGCTTCTAGCATTAATATCTGTTATAGAGTTATATGTAGATCTTATATATCTATTATGGATATATTAAGAAAGATATTTTTAAGATTTTTCTCAATGTTATATATAAAAGTGAAACTGTTCCTGAAACAATTTGGTCAAGTTTATTGACTCCGGAAGCACGACCAAGGTCATGAGTCACAAGGTCGTTGTCCTAACTGACAGGTTTTGAAGGGGGACTAAGGGATGATATAGGTGTGAATGACCTTACTCAATCTCCACCTTAGTTTTTTGGGTTTTTCCCATTTACGTGTTCGTTTCTTGAATATTAATTCAGTATTATAGTATTTGTCGTAGAAAAGGATAGCAATTTTCACTAATACGATCCTCAAAGTACAATTTATTATCGCATAATGAAGATGAAAATCAAACGTCTGACTTATAAATGTTAGAAACACGTTTTCATTATTAAGCTCCGTATTCGAAAAAAAGGCAAAAGAAAAACACTATAGTGATTCTACGTGAAGAAGATTGTGTTGGAAACAGAAACAGGTCATTGCCACACGTTTGGGGCAAATGGCCCTTCTGGCCTCATCTTTCCTAACTTGCCCAGCTGCTACTCTTCTTGTCCCCACCGTGGGAATTTTGGTGCTTAGCTTTATTCAGAACAAAGAAATTCTAAACTGAAACCTATTCAAAGCTTTAACTCGAGTTAAATATAGAAGCACCGAAAAATAATTCAAGATATTTAATAAAATATTCGATTTTAAAAGCATTTCTTTTCCTTTTTAATGAAACCGTGATATGGGTTATATATCATTTCAAATCTGAATCATAGCCATGACGACAAATGTCGATATAACTGATATTTTAAACCTGACGACGTGTTATTGATTTCGGCACACATTTTTGCTATAAGTCACGAATCTAATTTAAGTGTATGAAGCCTCAAAATAACATATAATCCTACATCAACCAAATTTAAAAGTTAATAACCTAGAAAACACGACAAATTTTCTGTATTAATAAATAAGAAGAAAGTATATTTTAGTAATAATTAACTGGTAGAATACGTAGAACCAATGAAATTTCTAAACAATGAACATTAATGTTCATTTTACTATTGCATGATACGTAATCTGTTATCATCAGAACACGTACAGTAAATTATTCTTTTTGATGTGGTTTCTCTTAGCACGAATAGAATTGGAGAGCTTCATGAATGATGGCAACTATTGTTTCCTACACCATTGTACAGAGGACAAATTCCCGCTCACATTAGACAATGCCTGTTATTAACCTGTTATAATAGTTTGCAACGGTCGGTGTAGTTTCATATTCAAGGTTAGATTTCGTTTGTCGGAAGTCAGCCTTGTACAGTACGTGATAAGAAATTGTCACCTTGAATATCGTTGGAGCAACGTAAATTCTCAGTTGTATGGGTGTATATTTATAAACAGATTCAGAAAATAAATCCATTCATTTATTTTTAATCGTTTAATAAAGCGAAGTAATGAAGTTAAAAGGTAATTATAACACTAATCGACTTTGCCTTTCAATGTTTGGTTTAATGAAACAATCTAATATGCAATGTACGGTTACATTAAATAAAAAAAAAATATTCATACATAATATTTCCTGATTTGATTATATGTTGCATCATTTACAGGTGCAATAATTAATAAAATTATAGTATAGGTAAGTTGGCAGAGGTCCAAAAAATATCGAACTTCTTGTAAGAAAGAAAATTTCGTATTAATATAAACAACATAAGAAACTCAATATATTTTTTATTAATAAAAGTGCAGTACTAATTAAGCATGGAAATTTTTATCTTTTATCGTAAATGTCTAGACATAACATCGATAATTAGTTGGAATATGTGGCACTGAATTAAAATGTTTAAGTTACATTAGGTCAGTAGGAGAGGTAGGTTGATGATGATTCAGATCTGCAATCGATAAGCGGAACTGACAAATGATTGATTGTTTGCACTTATGTTGGCGTGGCGTTTATCGGATACTACCTACGGTATAATATGTACAATCCCATTGGATTAAAACAAATAAAATCAATTTTCAAGTATTTTATTTGTTACCGGGTAAATAGAATTCTATTTTTTTAAGTGCAAAATATTGGTTAAAGGAAGCTTTACTGCAATAGTCAGGTGTTACGTAGTGAAAACAACAACACAGGAAATGACACGAATTTTAAGGCGTTGTTAATGCATAATTTTGTGTATTTTTTTAGCAAAGAATCTTGCACGAAAGTAATTTACGTAATGAGATATTTACAAAATAAAATTATTAAACAGTTTATAATTCTATATTATCGATTTTCGTTATTACAAACATTAATAGAAAACTCGGTTAATAGATATATTTAATATTGCCATTTCAGCTCAAATTACTTTAAAATTTTATAAAATTCTCTACAGTAAAATTACTCTTTAATGTATAAATAAATTTATAATATAAAATTAAACATATAGTATTTAAATTTATACGTAAATATAAATTTTCATTTTTAAGTCATAATTTTCTGTTAATTTTAGTTTTTTAAGTATATTTTTTCGCACATTCTTCTCATTATAATATTAATGAATGAAAAGATAATTATGCTCTCGGTTTCTTTAAAAATAATCAAGCTGAACATATTTATGTTTACACATCCTTCACATCAAATATATTAACTATATTTATTTTTAACGCTTAAGTTTAAATGTTTTTAACGCCTTAATAAGAAAAAATATACTATAAATCGCAAAAAAAATTAATTTTATACATTCCTAGCTTCATTTTTATTAAAAAGGAGAGGAATACTTCCGTCTATGTTTTATTAATATCATTAGATTTGGTATATTTAAACATAGGACTTAATTAATTTTTGGGGGGTCCTGTTAGGTTATAGTAGACTATATTTTTTAATTATATTACATTATAACTATAAATTTCTAGATCTTTTAAGGATTTCAGGAATACAGGTAATCGTAAGCATAGTTCTAAACAACTCGATCCTGTATGGGTTGAGTCAAACCTATTCATGACGCAACGAGTGACAGACAAAGATGCAATAAATTTTTTTTTCTTCCATAAATCTTACCGAGCGAGAGTACAATATAGAAAATAAAAGGGTAATGTCCAGAAGTGAATAGACAGTAAACAAAACTGTCGCTTCCTCATTCCGGACTAAAAGAAAAATCCGTTTGTCAACCGTGCATTCTCAAGAGTTTACTGTTCTAGACGTGTTTCAGCGGTCATTAGCATCATAGGAAACATATCTACTATCTTGGATCCTTTAAAAAAAAAAAAACCAATTTAATCGTACAAGTTTTTATTTTCAATCGGGCGAAAAATTCACTTCCTACGATAATTCTTATGGTTTGATTTTAACTCATCTTCGATGGTAATAACTTGTGGCAATTACCGAATTGAAGTTCACTGTCCTTTTGATGGTGTCGGATCTTTCAAAACGAGAATTCCGGTTTTACGATTGGCTCAATGGGATGTGACGAAACAGGCGGATATCGTTTCTCCATAATTCTTTGATGCGAGAATCGTTTCCGCTTCTGCGCAGATATTTCCGAAAAGACCGCGTGACCATTTTTGAATTACCAAATAAATTATCTCTTGGACAAATATGACTGACCTGATCTCTTCCATAAGAGTATTCTTGTCGTAATTCAGGTGAAAGGCCGCCGCTTTACTCGTAAAATAATAAGCTCTGTAGAAAGAATCGGGACATTAGCCTAGATTGCTTCACATTTTGTCGCGATGAAAGTGAGACGCTCTGTGGTACTGAAAGTCAGTAAATATTGCCAACAGGAAAAAACCTAGATCTGACTTACGTAATTGTTTTTTTAACATATACGTAATGCATATGTAGTCGTTCCCGCCAAAAAACTTGCAGAACACTACTCGCGTGTATTCGTGTATTCATACCAATTTTATATCTTTCATATTATTGTTTCATGTATCTCTATATTAATATTCTAATATAAAAATTTAAAATTTATGCTACGTTATTATTATTTTTAAAACTTGTTTGTCATCTTTTATAAATTTAAATTTTATACTTAATAAACACTAACTTTATGTGACGTCTGTCTATTTTTAAAATTAACCTAATAGCAAAAAATACCAAGCGAGCAAACGATAATTTTTTTTGCTTTATTCATGCCAAATAATATATTATTAATTAATGATATTATTAGTAATATTAGCGAATTATATTAATTATAAATTTAAATATTACTCAACTCAGTCACGTGACTATAAAATGGCACCCATTATTAGAAGTAAGTTCGATTTTTCGATATATAAATTCATATCCAGTTTCATCTTAGCTGGTTTGATTCAAAACAATTCGTACGGTGTTATTTCGTAAAACATTTAATAAAAAACGGATAGATAAAAATGAGGATGTATGAATAAATAAGTTAGACTCAAACAAAAGTAAGCCTAACTGATTTATGGCGGAATGCTTTGTTTCTGATTTCGTGTGACATTTTCACTTCCTATTCATCAGATCGATAACACGCTATCGATTTTTAACAACAGCTGGGTACCATCTCATTTAAAGATCCCAAATATTCACTAAGTTTGTGCGCATTTAGAATCTTTATCGGGTTTGTATCTTAAAGAGGCATTCTGCCAAACTGTTCTTATGCTTTACAAAGTTCATCGTCCTTACGTAGTTACTATGAACCTCTCCATTTATACCATTAAAAACAAATAAAAACACTCAAACTACAAAAAAACTCTACTTATTTTTACACAATTAAACTTCTACCTATTTGTAAATCATCTTTTTTAAAACTTCATTAAACACACAAAAGTGAAGATAAAACGTTCCTTTTTACCAAATTTAGTAAGCAAAAATAGGTAAAAAACAAATATATATATACAATTTTTACAGATTTCTACCAATATATTTTAAAACAATAACAGGTTTGGCTAAATGGGGATATAATTTCGAGTTAGACTACAATATTACTAATTAGTTAAGAAGAATTTTTGGATTTTTATATATCGTGTATATACCAAGAAACAAAATTAAAAACTCCTATATATAGATGATTTTTCCTGTATGTGTAGAGCATGCGCCATAATTGAGTCTAGTGACATCATACTGCGTGGTATCACATCAACGTAATGCGGAAGAGAAGTTTGTCTGGATGTTTTCGTTGAGTTCTGTTATCATTGCCAGAACCATGAACGAAAATAGGTTAGCGGGTCTGTAAAAACGTAATGGGTTCATTTTTTACACGCGAAATAAATTTGTAATTTAATAAGTTTGGTTAAATCATATTATATAATCTTTTCCATCTGTGTTTCTTTAAGTAATTTGAGTTCAAATTACGTAAAATTCAGCAACACATAGATGTATAAAAAAATCAAAAAATCGATAGTAAAAAAAAACTAAACCATATAGTTTTTATATATTAATATATAAATATACATTCAATTAAATAAAATTTCTTTAATTTAATTAAATTTTTTAATGTCGTGAGTGAAAGAATTTAGATTGATTTTTTTCTCTTATAACAAGTAAATCTGCATAACATGTTTATAAAATTATTCAATTTATATATATATACACATATATAGAATCATTTAAAACGTACATTGCCTTACGTAAGAAAATGAGAATAATACTTACTGATGCACATTATAATTTGATTCTATATAAAGACGGTAATTTTATACTTGTACAAACACAAATATTGTATAATCTTGATAAGAAAAACTATGAAAAATTTACTGTATATATATATATATATATATATATATAGGCTATATAAGAACTGTGCAAGAGTGAAATCTCAACATCGAGAACACACTTGACAGATGAACGACTCTCTTCAAGTACAGACATAAAAACGTCCACCCGGTTTGTAAGAACGAGTTTATTCGTAATAGTACAGGCTAGGAAAAAGTACTGTAGGATTTGCCCTACTCTGGCTGTCTTGTTCGCTTGATCTCGAGTAGGTGTATAGTTTCTACTATAACATATTTCACTAAACAAATAGGTTATCTCATATGCTTGTATCTTCCTAGGTCACGGAGAAAATTTATGAATTATACTTTTTTTATTTATACATATAAGGATAAAATAAATTTATACGATTATATAAGTTTTAATGTTTATATAATTTTATTTAAAATTTTTCCTGAATTTGAAATTATCTTAACTGTCGCAAATGTCGCAATATTCTTAGAATTGTGTCAGAAGGTGGTATGACATACTAAAAAATGCATTGAAAAAAACGCAAGTCTGATGAAAGGTTATCGAGTGGCACATATGGAAAAAATTCTGCTCGATTAAATAGCACGAGTTTTCCATATTTTGAATGTCAATCGATTGTTTTCTGGTTCAGAAAAAAAGGAAGAAAGTGCGTTCCTTATCGAATATTTTATTCGATAAAAGGATTAAACGAAAGCAAGCTGGAAGTTTCCTACTTGCAGGTAGTTCAAAGTAAGAATGATATTGAACCAGTGCAGTTTCCGTTTTGTAAATCGAGCATCTTCAGACAGACAAAACTTAAAAGGATGACGTCATATCTGGGTGGTTGGGGTGTTCGTTCAATAAATAGAATAGCCTCACCATTGACTCGGTCCTTCAACTTCGCCTGTAGCAAACCAACAGCCTGTTTGGCTTGCTGCGTCGGACATTCAACTACGTTGTCTTCTACGCATAGTCCAATTGTGTGTCTTCCAGTGATGGATTCTATCCTCTTTGCTCTTATAGGGATCCCCTTTACAGTTATTCAGAAGTAGGTTTAATCGCATGCATCTAATACAAAAGGGATACCGAAGAGTGGATCCCAGGCAACCAGAAAGAAAAAATGCTTCTGAATATTTCCATTTTTATAGCGTATATCTGGTATCCAGGTGTAAAAATATTCCAGATATTTTCTTTTAAAAATCAAGATGTAGGTGGAAATAAATAGCAACGTCCTTTTTATAACTTATACGAAGTCCACTAACCTCATCTTTTCACGGGAATATTGGCTGTCGATCAATGCAAAGGCGTGGTTAGTCCGTTTGTTTCTACGAATGTGTATTGTCTAATATCTTTTTTAATTGCCTGACTGAGAAAATAAAAATGGTCGTTTGATATTAGAGTTTAAAATACAGTCGAAATTTAATTACTAGCCAGAATTAAATGGGCATCTTCTACATCTCTAGCGATTTATCGCCGCCTCTTAACCGATTTTGAAACGTTTTCCTAATCTTAGTTTGTCCTTTTTTCTCTGGAAGTTAACAATTTTTAGCCACTTGTCTGTTTTAAATCACTTCCAACGTAACTGAGTAAACAGTCGGCATTATAAACGACATTAATTTACAAGTTTAATTACTGATGCGTTTCTGTAAATGCCACATAAGTTTATTAAAATAAATAGGCGAACTCCGAAGATAAACTGAATTTATTCACACTTTCCCTGTGTCTTTTGCCCACCTTTTGAATATTATCGTTTCAAAACCCGTCATTCGTTTGTACGTCAAGAAGAAAAAAATTATCTGGTTTAATGAAATAATAAAAAAGCAGTATTCGTTGCACTGTTCTAGATATCTGAATTATTATTTCTTTCAACGAAAACGTTTAATTATTAATCTGTTAAATTATCTGCATTGTTAACGAAAACGATATTTTTTATATACAAAAAAATAATTAGCATGTGTGGAGAAATGTAATATAATAAGGCCTATAATAAAAAGAAAATTAATTTTAAAATTGATATTTGCTAGATTAATAATTATAATAATAAATTAAAAAGAGAAAGAATCGGGGCTGTGTTAATTTTTAATTTTAGAAATTAACCTAGATTTGATAAACCAAGAACGTTTTTAACATAAATTAACAATAATGGGTCACATCCATATATTATCACCCTTAAATGACCAAGTTGACGCTGTACCGGTAGAGAGAACATGCAGGAAAAACCCCCTTACATACTAATTTTATAAATATAAACTGTGTAGAATGAAATCTATACAGTTATTATTTATATCTACCGGTAGTACGAAACTATAGAAGCAAAACTACTTACCGACATACACAGTGGAGTTGATAAAGTATCATATAGTCTACTTAAAGCTTCGAACTTGCACATATTGGCTTGATGCCCACGTGCAATCTAAATATTAAGTTGGTGTGCATATACTACGCACCCATACATAATTTAACTGTACTGTGTAACAACACAATTATTAAGTTGTCAGCATAGGGAAATAATGTCTTCAAGGTCTCCAACTTTAAACCTTAGGAGAGAGAGATAGACAGAGAGAGTACAGAATCGACCTTGAGGTTCGCTACCCTAGCGCACTACTAGGTTCAGGTGGAGAGATACTGCAATGGCTGTGGTGTCGGCCTCTGTTGGCCAATCGTGTAGCTGGAGCGAGTATCATGGCAGCCAACAGCACAGCGCGTACTCCTGACTCAATGGTACATATGGTGGGTGTAAACAAAACTGACTCATATACCATCCTGATCGACTTAAACGATTGTTTGTGTATAAACCGTTTATCACTGCATCGTCACACATTGATAAATTTATAACCTACGCTAACTCGTTCCTATTAATAACGTTTTAAATGCTACACAGCCGATAAATTATATAAATAATTCGATATAATTAATTATTTTAATGGATTACTATCGAATTATCGAATAAATAGAGAAAATTAAAGCACAGACATCATGCACTTGACTCTCTAACCTTGACAGAATTCTGCAACTACATAAATATCGACCTTTCAGTCATTGACCTTCTCCATGCAGTCTCATGTGCTTTCACGTTTTTATCACTTCACGATGTCGCGTGACTTTACACGCAGACTATAGATAGATGTAAGGATAAATTGTACCTCTTTACATCGATTGTGATGTCGGAATTAAATGCATTTTGCCTCCTTTAAAAATGGTGGCCCGTTCAAATGTTAATGTAGGTTATATGCAGATTCGAACGATCGATAAATCAACTGGGTTAAACTGGGTTTAAAATTAATTTTAAATAATTCTTGTTTTATATTTTTGGACATTTTAAAATTGTGTTTAGATATATTTATCATCCGATTGATTATGTTTTTGTTAGATCACGCTTTTATCTGCGAAAGTTCAGAGGAAAATATGTGACTGTGTCAAAACTATTTGCTTTATCTTGCATACGTAAATTATATATAGGTCACAATGCTGTTTTACTATCTTATCTGTGTTCATGGAGGATGTTCTGTAGAGGAAAGTGAGTGAAATAATTCTCTAGTTATTTCCAATCGACTATTGACGTAAATGCAATGTGTTTTTTTATTATAATTTTAATATTCTAGAATTGTTGCTGATTGGTTAACACGAATTGCTTAAATTGCAATCTCCTTGTTTTGAGTGGCTTTTGACATTTATTGCAGAAAATCGTGTCAAATATTCCAAATTTATTACACAACAGAATTTGCATAATAAAAAGAAACAATATATAGATTAGCCTATTTGGACAAACGATTATAATACAATAATTTATTATCAATCAGCTCAGTGCAACATGGGCTAACGAGAATAAGACCTAATTTCTAAAATAATGACGGTAGTTTATAAATTAAACAAACAAAAAATAAAGGTAGAATTTTAATATTTAATTAATATAGAATGACGCTAATNATTATAATGTATTTGGTATATCATAAAACAAACTACGTTCCATATATGTCAGATTTGACCTTCACCAACGTTATACAATAGAAAAATTGGATGATGTCGTATTAACTATGTCAGCATAGGAAAAGCCTACAATTCAACATCACTACATAACCTACTTCGTTAAGGGAATCGTCTAAGCATCCAATAAATGTTTGATTTTTCTCTTTGTTGTTCGCCATTTTTTGATATTGACCTTGGAATATACCTGAATTAATAGACATTCGATTCAAGGTCTTATATGAAGCGTCAATGATTTATCAACATCCATAATTCTTTGCCTGAAGGCAATTAGGAAATAGAAAAAAAAGGTCTTTATTATTATAAATCCGACTTCCTGGTTTGGAATGATTTAATTGAAAAATTCTTCATACTTGTCCTTTATTTCTAAATTGTAAATATTTTACTTAACTGAAATTTCAATTGTTTTAAGTGAAATATTATTCTTGTTAATATTAGTAATCTTTTTATTTTGTAACTTGTTGGGACATCTAAATATCCGTATCGGTTGTGTGACAATGTCGTCATACATTACGTTTGATCGGATACTAAAACCTACGCAAGTTTTAAAATAGTATATAATTTGGTCTGAAGAAATATATAAGATATTCTGTATCTAAAACTACTTTTCCAATGAAATTGAGGATTAGTGGTTTTCTGAAACTGATCACGTCAACATGTTTACAGTAACACCTTATGCATTTATTGGTCTGTCGTCTGGAAACCTTGCAAATTGTTTATTGATTCAAGCATTCGATGATACCTGTAGAAGCATCCTTTTGTAAATCCATCATACATACACAAAATTAATAACTTACTTTAAAAAAATTGAACATCATCTTTTTAATATTGACGTATATATTTTATTCCGTATGCCTAAAATGAAATTTGAAAATTATTTACACAATTTTTATTAAGGTTTATTTCTTATATATCTTAAATTTACTTTTCGGTGAAAGCGGTTTATATTTACTTTTCATATTTTATCAAGAAGGAAGTATCATTTTGACGAAAATCTTTCGTTTAGTATTGATTTTTTTTTTGCTGAAATAATGAAACATGATCGGAATAAACAATCTAAAAGATCTCTTATGACTTAAGAAGCGTTAAACGTTTATCTGGAATAATATTCATAACATAACTTCAATGGAAGAAATTAGCAAGTTATAACCATTTTTAGAGATCTTTATGTGTTTCAATGTAGAACTAATGAAGCAATTATCGTTCTCAACTAAACTAATCCATGCTGCCAATTATACTACCATCGATTGAAATCCGTTCGAATTCCTTCTGATGGTATCTTCTTTTTTTATCCTTCCAATAACGTTTCCATGTTTATCCGTCTCTTCCAATCACCATGACAACCGCCTGGAATCTTCCTGTCTCCCATCCGACATGGGATCTTTCGTTCGATATTAATTTTATCCAATGCAAGCGAGTTCTGCACGTTCCTTTTTGTAATATTACTAAAAATCGCCTTGTAACAGGCTTCTAGCATTAATATCTGTTATAGAGTTATATGTAGATCTTATATATCTATTATGGATATATTAAGAAAGATATTTTTAAGATTTTTCTCAATGTTATATATAAAAGTGAAACTGTTCCTGAAACAATTTGGTCAAGTTTATTGACTCCGGAAGCACGACCAAGGTCATGAGTCACAAGGTCGTTGTCCTAACTGACAGGTTTTGAAGGGGGACTAAGGGATGATATAGGTGTGAATGACCTTACTCAATCTCCACCTTAGTTTTTTGGGTTTTTCCCATTTACGTGTTCGTTTCTTGAATATTAATTCAGTATTATAGTATTTGTCGTAGAAAAGGATAGCAATTTTCACTAATACGATCCTCAAAGTACAATTTATTATCGCATAATGAAGATGAAAATCAAACGTCTGACTTATAAATGTTAGAAACACGTTTTCATTATTAAGCTCCGTATTCGAAAAAAAGGCAAAAGAAAAACACTATAGTGATTCTACGTGAAGAAGATTGTGTTGGAAACAGAAACAGGTCATTGCCACACGTTTGGGGCAAATGGCCCTTCTGGCCTCATCTTTCCTAACTTGCCCAGCTGCTACTCTTCTTGTCCCCACCGTGGGAATTTTGGTGCTTAGCTTTATTCAGAACAAAGAAATTCTAAACTGAAACCTATTCAAAGCTTTAACTCGAGTTAAATATAGAAGCACCGAAAAATAATTCAAGATATTTAATAAAATATTCGATTTTAAAAGCATTTCTTTTCCTTTTTAATGAAACCGTGATATGGGTTATATATCATTTCAAATCTGAATCATAGCCATGACGACAAATGTCGATATAACTGATATTTTAAACCTGACGACGTGTTATTGATTTCGGCACACATTTTTGCTATAAGTCACGAATCTAATTTAAGTGTATGAAGCCTCAAAATAACATATAATCCTACATCAACCAAATTTAAAAGTTAATAACCTAGAAAACACGACAAATTTTCTGTATTAATAAATAAGAAGAAAGTATATTTTAGTAATAATTAACTGGTAGAATACGTAGAACCAATGAAATTTCTAAACAATGAACATTAATGTTCATTTTACTATTGCATGCTACGTAATCTGTTATCATCAGAACACGTACAGTAAATTATTCTTTTTGATGTGGTTTCTCTTAGCACGAATAGAATTGGAGAGCTTCATGAATGATGGCAACTATTGTTTCCTACACCATTGTACAGAGGACAAATTCCCGCTCACATTAGACAATGCCTGTTATTAACCTGTTATAATAGTTTGCAACGGTCGGTGTAGTTTCATATTCAAGGTTAGATTTCGTTTGTCGGAAGTCAGCCTTGTACGTGATAAGAAATTGTCACCTTGAATATCGTTGGAGCAACGTAAATTCTCAGTTGTATGGGTGTATATTTATAAACAGATTCAGAAAATAAATCCATTCATTTATTTTTAATCGTTTAATAAAGCGAAGTAATGAAGTTAAAAGGTAATTATAACACTAATCGACTTTGCCTTTCAATGTTTGGTTTAATGAAACAATCTAATATGCAATGTACGGTTACATTAAATAAAAAAAAATATTCATACATAATATTTCCTGATTTGATTATATGTTGCATCATTTACAGGTGCAATAATTAATAAAATTATAGTATAGGTAAGTTGGCAGAGGTCCAAAAAATATCGAACTTCTTGTAAGAAAGAAAATTTCGTATTAATATAAACAACATAAGAAACTCAATATATTTTTTATTAATAAAAGTGCAGTACTAATTAAGCATGGAAATTTTTATCTTTTATCGTAAATGTCTAGACATAACATCGATAATTAGTTGGAATATGTGGCACTGAATTAAAATGTTTAAGTTACATTAGGTCAGTAGGAGAGGTAGGTTGATGATGATTCAGATCTGCAATCGATAAGCGGAACTGACAAATGATTGATTGTTTGCACTTATGTTGGCGTGGCGTTTATCGGATACTACCTACGGTATAATATGTACAATCCCATTGGATTAAAACAAATAAAATCAATTTTCAAGTATTTTATTTGTTACCGGGTAAATAGAATTCTATTTTTTTAAGTGCAAAATATTGGTTAAAGGAAGCTTTACTGCAATAGTCAGGTGTTACGTAGTGAAAACAACAACACAGGAAATGACACGAATTTTAAGGCGTTGTTAATGCATAATTTTGTGTATTTTTTTAGCAAAGAATCTTGCACGAAAGTAATTTACGTAATGAGATATTTACAAAATAAAATTATTAAACAGTTTATAATTCTATATTATCGATTTTCGTTATTACAAACATTAATAGAAAACTCGGTTAATAGATATATTTAATATTGCCATTTCAGCTCAAATTACTTTAAAATTTTATAAAATTCTCTACAGTAAAATTACTCTTTAATGTATAAATAAATTTATAATATAAAATTAAACATATAGTATTTAAATTTATACGTAAATATAAATTTTCATTTTTAAGTCATAATTTTCTGTTAATTTTAGTTTTTTAAGTATATTTTTTCGCACATTCTTCTCATTATAATATTAATGAATGAAAAGATAATTATGCTCTCGGTTTCTTTAAAAATAATCAAGCTGAACATATTTATGTTTACACATCCTTCACATCAAATATATTAACTATATTTATTTTTAACGCTTAAGTTTAAATGTTTTTAACGCCTTAATAAGAAAAAATATACTATAAATCGCAAAAAAAATTAATTTTATACATTCCTAGCTTCATTTTTATTAAAAAGGAGAGGAATACTTCCGTCTATGTTTTATTAATATCATTAGATTTGGTATATTTAAACATAGGACTTAATTAATTTTTGGGGGGTCCTGTTAGGTTATAGTAGACTATATTTTTTAATTATATTACATTATAACTATAAATTTCTAGATCTTTTAAGGATTTCAGGAATACAGGTAATCGTAAGCATAGTTCTAAACAACTCGATCCTGTATGGGTTGAGTCAAACCTATTCATGACGCAACGAGTGACAGACAAAGATGCAATAAATTTTTTTTTCTTCCATAAATCTTACCGAGCGAGAGTACAATATAGAAAATAAAAGGGTAATGTCCAGAAGTGAATAGACAGTAAACAAAACTGTCGCTTCCTCATTCCGGACTAAAAGAAAAATCCGTTTGTCAACCGTGCATTCTCAAGAGTTTACTGTTCTAGACGTGTTTCAGCGGTCATTAGCATCATAGGAAACATATCTACTATCTTGGATCCTTTAAAAAAAAAAAAACCAATTTAATCGTACAAGTTTTTATTTTCAATCGGGCGAAAAATTCACTTCCTACGATAATTCTTATGGTTTGATTTTAACTCATCTTCGATGGTAATAACTTGTGGCAATTACCGAATTGAAGTTCACTGTCCTTTTGATGGTGTCGGATCTTTCAAAACGAGAATTCCGGTTTTACGATTGGCTCAATGGGATGTGACGAAACAGGCGGATATCGTTTCTCCATAATTCTTTGATGCGAGAATCGTTTCCGCTTCTGCGCAGATATTTCCGAAAAGACCGCGTGACCATTTTTGAATTACCAAATAAATTATCTCTTGGACAAATATGACTGACCTGATCTCTTCCATAAGAGTATTCTTGTCGTAATTCAGGTGAAAGGCCGCCGCTTTACTCGTAAAATAATAAGCTCTGTAGAAAGAATCGGGACATTAGCCTAGATTGCTTCACATTTTGTCGCGATGAAAGTGAGACGCTCTGTGGTACTGAAAGTCAGTAAATATTGCCAACAGGAAAAAACCTAGATCTGACTTACGTAATTGTTTTTTTAACATATACGTAATGCATATGTAGTCGTTCCCGCCAAAAAACTTGCAGAACACTACTCGCGTGTATTCGTCTATTCATACCAATTTTATATCTTTCATATTATTGTTTCATGTATCTCTATATTAATATTCTAATATAAAAATTTAAAATTTATGCTACGTTATTATTATTTTTAAAACTTGTTTGTCATCTTTTATAAATTTAAATTTTATACTTAATAAACACTAACTTTATGTGACGTCTGTCTATTTTTAAAATTAACCTAATAGCAAAAAATACCAAGCGAGCAAACGATAATTTTTTTTGCTTTATTCATGCCAAATAATATATTATTAATTAATGATATTATTAGTAATATTAGCGAATTATATTAATTATAAATTTAAATATTACTCAACTCAGTCACGTGACTATAAAATGGCACCCATTATTAGAAGTAAGTTCGATTTTTCGATATATAAATTCATATCCAGTTTCATCTTAGCTGGTTTGATTCAAAACAATTCGTACGGTGTTATTTCGTAAAACATTTAATAAAAAACGGATAGATAAAAATGAGGATGTATGAATAAATAAGTTAGACTCAAACAAAAGTAAGCCTAACTGATTTATGGCGGAATGCTTTGTTTCTGATTTCGTGTGACATTTTCACTTCCTATTCATCAGATCGATAACACGCTATCGATTTTTAACAACAGCTGGGTACCATCTCATTTAAAGATCCCAAATATTCACTAAGTTTGTGCGCATTTAGAATCTTTATCGGGTTTGTATCTTAAAGAGGCATTCTGCCAAACTGTTCTTATGCTTTACAAAGTTCATCGTCCTTACGTAGTTACTATGAACCTCTCCATTTATACCATTAAAAACAAATAAAAACACTCAAACTACAAAAAAACTCTACTTATTTTTACACAATTAAACTTCTACCTATTTGTAAATCATCTTTTTTAAAACTTCATTAAACACACAAAAGTGAAGATAAAACGTTCCTTTTTACCAAATTTAGTAAGCAAAAATAGGTAAAAAACAAATATATATATACAATTTTTACAGATTTCTACCAATATATTTTAAAACAATAACAGGTTTGGCTAAATGGGGATATAATTTCGAGTTAGACTACAATATTACTAATTAGTTAAGAAGAATTTTTGGATTTTTATATATCGTGTATATACCAAGAAACAAAATTAAAAACTCCTATATATAATGAAAAGTGAGAAATTTTTTATAATTTAATAAGAGAAAGAATATACCAGTTGTTCAAAAGTAACGCATCAGAGGATTCTTTCACACACAGCACATGTGTGGTACAGTACCTATATGGAATGTTGTCAGGGAAAAATTTAATTTACGGTGTAAAATGTAAATCGTCATAATATTTAATCATCATGATATACGATGCAAGTTTACTATTATTATTTAACTTCATGATTAAATATTGTGGCGATTTACACCGTAAATTACATGTTCCCCGTAAATTACAGTATATACATGCTATGCGCGAAAGCATCCTCTCGACTGCATTACTGTACTTTTGAACAACTCTCTATATTACACATGCATATATATATATATATTCTTTTTTCTATATATGTTCATCATGTTTTAGTATAATGAATTTGTTCAAAATAAATTTTAATGCATGAATNAAATATATATAGGCTATATAAGAACTGTGCAAGAGTGAAATCTCAACATCGAGAACACACTTGACAGATGAACGACTCTCTTCAAGTACAGACATAAAAACGTCCACCCGGTTTGTAAGAACGAGTTTATTCGTAATAGTACAGGCTAGGAAAAAGTACTGTAGGATTTGCCCTACTCTGGCTGTCTTGTTCGCTTGATCTCGAGTAGGTGTATAGTTTCTACTATAACATATTTCACTAAACAAATAGGTTATCTCATATGCTTGTATCTTCCTAGGTCACGGAGAAAATTTATGAATTATACTTTTTTTATTTATACATATAAGGATAAAATAAATTTATACGATTATATAAGTTTTAATGTTTATATAATTTTATTTAAAATTTTTCCTGAATTTGAAATTATCTTAACTGTCGCAAATGTCGCAATATTCTTAGAATTGTGTCAGAAGGTGGTATGACATACTAAAAAATGCATTGAAAAAAACGCAAGTCTGATGAAAGGTTATCGAGTGGCACATATGGAAAAAATTCTGCTCGATTAAATAGCACGAGTTTTCCATATTTTGAATGTCAATCGATTGTTTTCTGGTTCAGAAAAAAAGGAAGAAAGTGCGTTCCTTATCGAATATTTTATTCGATAAAAGGATTAAACGAAAGCAAGCTGGAAGTTTCCTACTTGCAGGTAGTTCAAAGTAAGAATGATATTGAACCAGTGCAGTTTCCGTTTTGTAAATCGAGCATCTTCAGACAGACAAAACTTAAAAGGATGACGTCATATCTGGGTGGTTGGGGTGTTCGTTCAATAAATAGAATAGCCTCACCATTGACTCGGTCCTTCAACTTCGCCTGTAGCAAACCAACAGCCTGTTTGGCTTGCTGCGTCGGACATTCAACTACGTTGTCTTCTACGCATAGTCCAATTGTGTGTCTTCCAGTGATGGATTCTATCCTCTTTGCTCTTATAGGGATCCCCTTTACAGTTATTCAGAAGTAGGTTTAATCGCATGCATCTAATACAAAAGGGATACCGAAGAGTGGATCCCAGGCAACCAGAAAGAAAAAATGCTTCTGAATATTTCCATTTTTATAGCGTATATCTGGTATCCAGGTGTAAAAATATTCCAGATATTTTCTTTTAAAAATCAAGATGTAGGTGGAAATAAATAGCAACGTCCTTTTTATAACTTATACGAAGTCCACTAACCTCATCTTTTCACGGGAATATTGGCTGTCGATCAATGCAAAGGCGTGGTTAGTCCGTTTGTTTCTACGAATGTGTATTGTCTAATATCTTTTTTAATTGCCTGACTGAGAAAATAAAAATGGTCGTTTGATATTAGAGTTTAAAATACAGTCGAAATTTAATTACTAGCCAGAATTAAATGGGCATCTTCTACATCTCTAGCGATTTATCGCCGCCTCTTAACCGATTTTGAAACGTTTTCCTAATCTTAGTTTGTCCTTTTTTCTCTGGAAGTTAACAATTTTTAGCCACTTGTCTGTTTTAAATCACTTCCAACGTAACTGAGTAAACAGTCGGCATTATAAACGACATTAATTTACAAGTTTAATTACTGATGCGTTTCTGTAAATGCCACATAAGTTTATTAAAATAAATAGGCGAACTCCGAAGATAAACTGAATTTATTCACACTTTCCCTGTGTCTTTTGCCCACCTTTTGAATATTATCGTTTCAAAACCCGTCATTCGTTTGTACGTCAAGAAGAAAAAAATTATCTGGTTTAATGAAATAATAAAAAAGCAGCATTCGTTGCACTGTTCTAGATATCTGAATTATTATTTCTTTCAACGAAAACGTTTAATTATTAATCTGTTAAATTATCTGCATTGTTAACGAAAACGATATTTTTTATATACAAAAAAATAATTAGCATGTGTGGAGAAATGTAATATAATAAGGCCTATAATAAAAAGAAAATTAATTTTAAAATTGATATTTGCTAGATTAATAATTATAATAATAAATTAAAAAGAGAAAGAATCGGGGCTGTGTTAATTTTTAATTTTAGAAATTAACCTAGATTTGATAAACCAAGAACGTTTTTAACATAAATTAACAATAATGGGTCACATCCATATATTATCACCCTTAAATGACCAAGTTGACGCTGTACCGGTAGAGAGAACATGCAGGAAAAACCCCCTTACATACTAATTTTATAAATATAAACTGTGTAGAATGAAATCTATACAGTTATTATTTATATCTACCGGTAGTACGAAACTATAGAAGCAAAACTACTTACCGACATACACAGTGGAGTTGATAAAGTATCATATAGTCTACTTAAAGCTTCGAACTTGCACATATTGGCTTGATGCCCACGTGCAATCTAAATATTAAGTTGGTGTGCATATACTACGCACCCATACATAATTTAACTGTACTGTGTAACAACACAATTATTAAGTTGTCAGCATAGGGAAATAATGTCTTCAAGGTCTCCAACTTTAAACCTTAGGAGAGAGAGATAGACAGAGAGAGTACAGAATCGACCTTGAGGTTCGCTACCCTAGCGCACTACTAGGTTCAGGTGGAGAGATACTGCAATGGCTGTGGTGTCGGCCTCTGTTGGCCAATCGTGTAGCTGGAGCGAGTATCATGGCAGCCAACAGCACAGCGCGTACTCCTGACTCAATGGTACATATGGTGGGTGTAAACAAAACTGACTCATATACCATCCTGATCGACTTAAACGATTGTTTGTGTATAAACCGTTTATCACTGCATCGTCACACATTGATAAATTTATAACCTACGCTAACTCGTTCCTATTAATAACGTTTTAAATGCTACACAGCCGATAAATTATATAAATAATTCGATATAATTAATTATTTTAATGGATTACTATCGAATTATCGAATAAATAGAGAAAATTAAAGCACAGACATCATGCACTTGACTCTCTAACCTTGACAGAATTCTGCAACTACATAAATATCGACCTTTCAGTCATTGACCTTCTCCATGCAGTCTCATGTGCTTTCACGTTTTTATCACTTCACGATGTCGCGTGACTTTACACGCAGACTATAGATAGATGTAAGGATAAATTGTACCTCTTTACATCGATTGTGATGTCGGAATTAAATGCATTTTGCCTCCTTTAAAAATGGTGGCCCGTTCAAATGTTAATGTAGGTTATATGCAGATTCGAACGATCGATAAATCAACTGGGTTAAACTGGGTTTAAAATTAATTTTAAATAATTCTTGTTTTATATTTTTGGACATTTTAAAATTGTGTTTAGATATATTTATCATCCGATTGATTATGTTTTTGTTAGATCACGCTTTTATCTGCGAAAGTTCAGAGGAAAATATGTGACTGTGTCAAAACTATTTGCTTTATCTTGCATACGTAAATTATATATAGGTCACAATGCTGTTTTACTATCTTATCTGTGTTCATGGAGGATGTTCTGTAGAGGAAAGTGAGTGAAATAATTCTCTAGTTATTTCCAATCGACTATTGACGTAAATGCAATGTGTTTTTTTATTATAATTTTAATATTCTAGAATTGTTGCTGATTGGTTAACACGAATTGCTTAAATTGCAATCTCCTTGTTTTGAGTGGCTTTTGACATTTATTGCAGAAAATCGTGTCAAATATTCCAAATTTATTACACAACAGAATTTGCATAATAAAAAGAAACAATATATAGATTAGCCTATTTGGACAAACGATTATAATACAATAATTTATTATCAATCAGCTCAGTGCAACATGGGCTAACGAGAATAAGACCTAATTTCTAAAATAATGACGGTAGTTTATAAATTAAACAAACAAAAAATAAAGGTAGAATTTTAATATTTAATTAATATAGAATGACGCTAATGATTATTCAATTTTTTATTTTTAAACAGAATAATTCTATTTGTATGAAATTGTTCGATGATTTATAACAAATAATTATTTTAATAAAATTTTTATTTCAAATTGTAATACAATTTATATATTTGTGTGCACGTGTACAGTAATTTTCTTAGCTGATGAGTTTTTTCAAAGCAATGAAATTCGTACTAAATTTAAATAAAAATTCATTACAGAAATTACACATAATGATTTAAAATATATATTCGAGACTGAACAGACTTTTAAAATTATTATTTAAATAACTAAAATGTAAAAATATGGCTGTTCATTTTCATAAATATTTTAAAATATATATATATTAAAAGTATGTGTAAAAACGTGTATAGTATTAAATTCAGTGTAAATTGCTTGTTACTATTATTTTGTAATCTTTCGTATATTTGCAGGTACATAGACTCGCATGTCAAATCAATTACAGCTATTGTAAATTTTCCCATATGAAATATTGGAATTAACAGGATGTTGAAAACAAAGCGGAATGTTTAATCAGCGGACAAAATAAAATGTCTGTAAGACACACGTAGACCTTTTCTTTAGCTTTGCACAATTTACAAAACTATTGTTAGGATTATTAAAATATTGTGTAATGGAAAACATTGTTATAAACAGTTTTATATTATCTATGTGCGTACGTATATACCAATAGTAATTAATTTTATTAATGGAAAACATTTCAAATACAAGTTCGAACATCTTGAAATTGTATATTATTTTCCTTATTAATAACATCTATTTTCTTTCATCTATTATGTCTAGTATAAAATGACAGTGGACCAGTTTGAAAATCAGAATTTGCAGGTTCGACCATACTCTAAAATCAATGTATAGATATTTACAGTGTATCAAACGAAAATATATGAACTGCATGATATATTTAAATTGGAATTCGAGTAAGTTAATATACAGGTTCTTTCCAGGTGAAAATAGTCTCTTGCTGAGCTATTGTTCGTGTGGAGGATGCATCAGGTGTTAATACTGTATTTGTATATTAACAGCTGATGAACTCGTATTTGATGTTAGGTAATTTCCCTATAAAAATAAAATTCTATATAAACTTGTGTAACACAAATTAATACCAGAGAAATATTTACTAAGCACATGATTTTTTGTTTTTACTGTTATCTTGTTATGTATCTAAGCATTCAGTTGATATAGATTTTTCACAATTGCATTTACTATCGAAAGAATTCTTAAAATTTGAAAAAAATAATAAAAAAATATATTACGGAGAAAAATATTAATCAGTTTATATAGAAAACGAACACATTTTTGCATTTAATACTTAATTAATAGATTTGAATTAGATTAAATTATTCTTGTAACCGTTTATTTCTTAATCGATTTTCAAAATGAAAATATTTCAGAGGTTTAAAGTTCGATTCTGAATTCTCTCTAAATTTCTTATACAAAATAATGCATTTATTCGAAAAGATGATTACTATAATTACATGAAAAAATGTTTAAAGTGAATTTCCAAATTGAAAAATTTTTGTGATGTTACGGAAATTATTTATAATAATATTGATAAAAAATTAAAAGTAATCTATTAGTTCATATAGAAAGAAGACTGTTCCTTGTCATCAATAAGACAATATAAACTATAGACACTGCGTACTGAAAGACGAAACATGCTTCGTAAACCAGTAATAAATAATAAAAACCGACATTGTTGAATCGAGTTTGTTACTGGCCGTGTTCTCTGATTTATCGTATTTAACAATAATGATAAAAGTTTTCCATGGGAAATGAATTAAAGATTCTCCTACGTATGATACAATAAAATATAAATAAAATTGTTCGTCTGATTTAATGATACATTAGCCGTTTAAGTAGACATAGTCATTAGTCGAAAATAAAATTTGAAACGATTTTGAGAAGTATGAAATAACTTGGATGAATGGTTTATTAGTGAAATTTTCTAATAATTGAACTCATTTCTTTGTATAGAAACTTTTGCCATTCATTTACAGTTTCTGAATATTAAAAAATATTAAATTATTACTGTAATTGGATGTTTGAAATAAGTTAAGTGAATTCTTTAGATAGATAGTTATCCAACATATTTTATATTTAATTTACATAAATTTAACTTTTAGTTGAATTAATCGACGAGGAGAATAATTTAATTTTGATGTTCAAGTTTATTCAACTTACATCAACTAAGTTCCTTTATCTTTTAATTTAATGAAATTTAACTCTATATTCTTGTATTGTTTTATATCTTCATTAATATGCTTTTTAATTTCTAAAAAAATACAATATTTTCTGTTTATTATTTTTCTTGAATTCTGAAAACAATGTACAGAGTTTATACGTTGAGATACAATCTTTCTGATCTCCGAATTTAAGTGAAAATATAATAATAATAATAAAATATATAAAAATTGACATTTGAAGAAAAAATATTTTTCATTACTTTTATCTCTTAACGTTATATTTGAAAATAAATATTTATATATAATATAAGCAAACATTCATGTATCGGAAACTCGACCTAAATTTGAATGTATTTTTATACAGTTTAATTTATATTATATGCTTGTATATTATTATTTTTATAATCTCATTACTACATTAAAACAATTTCATCACAAATGACATTTTAAAAAAATCGAATTATAAAGATACCGATGTTTAAAATAGGAAATAAATTATTATTATTGCTATTTTCTTTTGTGCTTTAGAGAAAGAAAACAGAATTATCATTGTTTCTCTCCAAGTTGTATGTGTTATAATAATAATAATAATAATAATAATACATTTTTATAAATATGCGGAAGTCTGAAGAGATCGAAAATTGATGGGTATTGGGGCGCGAAATAACGTAATATCAATCCTAAATACATATGACAAATTTGCAGTATTAGAATATAAATATCATAATACATATGTAATTTATATTCTTGATGAATGAATTGGTTTTTTCATGTAAAATTATATGTTGTAAGCGCTGATTTCAATATTTTCTACATTATTAATGAATGGAAATTACATTGAAAATGTACTGATTCATATTCAAACTATGAGATGTAGTTAAAAACAAATTGTAGTTGAAATATTTAGATAATTAGAATTTTGTGCATGATTCAGATTTTTCATATGTTGAAATTTTAAGACTGAATTATGTATTTTTATATAATGCTGTTTTGCGAATATCAAACGTTTTTATTTGTCATTCAGTGATTTTATAATATTTTCGTGTTATCTGGATTAAGGCTGATTTCTATATACTAAGAAAAAGTTATGTTTATCTTTTTGGAATGCAAATGAATTTAATTCGGTTTTAGGTGATCTAAAACAGAGAAAATGCTAGAATGCTAGCGAAAATGTTTTTCTGGAAATGCAGTAACGCGCACTTTAACCCAGCAGCTAATTTCTAGGACGGTCATAAAATTCCACCCGGATGGTAGATTTCGTTACATAAAAATCTAGACTTTATTCAGGACTCGTATGATTTTACTATCCAATCGCAAACACTTTCTCTAGTCATGTGCCTAATGACGTCTTTTAATTAGATTAGTAACTGAAAAAGATTCTAGATGGATAAATTTAATTAAGATAATACTAAATAAAATTATCCTATCATAAAGCTTTGTTTTTCTTCAAAAATTATATTAAATGTTGTTTTTTAATTAATGTAAATTTTTTTTAAACTTCAATAGTAAAAATTTCTGATGAATTTCTGAGAAACAATTAATAAACTTAACCATTTATTACTAATATAAGAATGCGTTTGAAAAATTCTGAATGTTTTTCTTGTATGATTACACTTGCGTAATTATACAAGAAATTATATTTTCACGTAAACAAATTTATAAATAATTAATGTTCAATTGATTATTAAGTAGAAAATTAAAAAATAAAATAAACTTGACGGTTAATAATAACAATTAATATATTTTTTAAATTAAAAATAGCTTTATTCTTAATAAAAATGCTTGCCTGTTAATTACTTTTTATGTTAAAAATTCAAATTAAGAACACACTTGGGATTTATTATATGGAATTAAGAAATTTGTTTCTTTGATGCTTTAATTCCTTTAATGATTTATTTATTAATCTGCTTACGTAAAATATACAAGAAATTTTGATTGAAGATTAAATAAAAAAATTCTTCATTTTTTCAATTGTTTATGCAACTATTTTTTCAGGAGTTATAATTTTTTTTAGTATTATCAATAATACATTAAACGGAACGAATAACATTTGTTTTAGAGCTTAATAAAAGTCAATTATTTTTATTTAAAATTTATTTATTTCAATTCGATTACTCTTAAGTACAATAATTTATTTCTAATAATATATATATAAGTATGTGTATATATTTTTATGATATAAAACAAATAAAAGTTAGCTATCTCTTAATTACATAGGTTGTTGATGATACCGATCATTTAAACTCCATTACATAGATAAAAAAATGGTTGCTTTAAAAATACTTTATATACTATTTTCAATCATATCTTTGTAATAAATGACGATAGCGTCTTCAAGAACATTATATATCAACCATTTAATCATAAGATAATTATTCTTTATATAACATCTATTATTATATTTTGAACATTTATATATAGTTAAACAAACTGTCCTTCAATTCTACGTTGGTTGGTGAATCTTATACCTTTAATTTTTTTCTGCTTAGATTACAATTACAATGAATATATATATATATATACAGTATATTAGTTTATTTATGCAGTTATGAAATCTAACTTTGAATGATATTGTTTCATCCATTTTATATTAACTTAAAACGTTAAATTCTTTATATAAGTTTAATAGTTGAAAAACAGTTGAGTAGTTAATTTTACAGAGATGAATATGAGTAAAAGTAATATAAATAAAACTGAAAGTGATATTTGAAAGTAAATAATCAAACTAAAATGTTACATCAAAAAGTTTTTAGATCTGTATATTGACTGTATAAATAGAAAAAAAAGCATATTATTAAGTTTTTATAATATTAAATAACTGATTTTATAGATACGTAAATTATAAACTCTGTAAAACATTTGTCAATCGAAAAATTAAGCTGCAAATTGGAAAGAAAGTAGTCTAATCTCGGGTTTGAATCCATCAAAACATGTGGTTACCATTCCCAACCGGGTCAAGTACTTTTTCCTATTTTTTCAGTTTATCTGGTATTAGATTTTTTGAAGAGATTTTAGTTTATACTTCAGAATTTCCACTTTACACGTTATCTGCTAATAATAATTGACATAATCAAACATTATTAATGAAATTTGTAACTATTTAAACAATGTGACATCTTACTTAAAGCCATAGAAACCAATAATTATATACTCTATTATTTTAATAAATGTAACTGAAAACTGACCTCCTTTTAAATTCTATTAAGTAATTTCGAAAAGACAATAAAAGAATTTAAGATAATAAAAAATATCAAGAGATAACTCAAAAACGATTATTTTAACCTTAATAGAAAGAAAATTTTATCACTTTATCTATGAAATTTGAATGTTCATGTGTGAGTCAAATGAAAATTATTTACGTTCTTTAACATTAAAAATTTTTCATTATTTTTTTGTGTTTTTATAGACAAAAATTAAATATTCAAAAAATGATATGCACTGTTCTGTACATTTCTAACACAGTTCATTTGGTAGATTTGAAATAATGCTTAAAACTGAACTGATAAAGATAATTAAGATATGAATTTTGCAATATTTAGATACATCCAAATATAGGAAGACTTAAGCAAAACTGTAAAGAGAAGAAAAATAGGTTAATATGATATATCTGATAGAAAGATGATCAGATTATTTTGAAGGCTTAAGGATGAGGGTTCTGACAAAAACAGGAAATCAGATTTATAGTTTCAAGGCAAAAATTGAACAGAACGAAATAAAACAAGGCCTAGAAAAAGGCAAAAAAAAAAAAAAAGTAAATTATAGAAGACTGACCTAGATAATGTCGTCAAGTGGATTATAAAACGTTTAACTTTTGATAAATACTTAAAAGAATATCGGACTAATCTCAACGCATCTTTTTGTAATATAAATCAAGAATAAATTAAAGATTTTTATGCTGTTTCATTGCAGCTGAATTGAAAATGTTTGATTATAATATTATAAAATGGTTATTTTCTAAATTGTCAGAATATTCTTAATCAAGAAATGAACGAAAGTAATAGTTATATAACATGAAAATTCCCAAAAGGTCTCATTGAATATTGTATTATGATCTATTTTGACGAACTGTTGCATTTATTAAAATTTAACAATTAAACGATACAGATAAAGTTCTTTTTGGAAAGAAATTACATTTATAAATATTAAGAATAAATTTATGAAGTAAAATTGTAATTATTAAGAATTTTTAAAAATTTAGAAAAGTTTAGTTAAATAATATTGAAAAGTATGTAATTGTATTTAAATGCTAATGAAATTATTAATTTAAATTTTAAAAATATATGTAAATATATTAGTATATGTATATTTTAACGTTCAAAACATGTTTATCATGCTTTTTAAATAAGATTCGAATGTGGTTAGAAAATTAGTTTATGATAAATAAATAAAATTAATGAAATTATTAAAATTTATAAATTTGATAATCAAATTTATTAATATTAATAATTTGATTTAAAAGATCATCTAGGATTTTTAGAGTTATTGTAGTAAAGTTGATCAGGTTATTTGTTTATAGAAAATAAAAGCAAAGTGAGGAAAAAATACAAAATTTTATAATTATTAAAACAGGATCGAGTATATTTTGATTTTTAATTTATTTGAAAAAACATTATTTTGAATTAGTAATCCATTCAGTAAATTTTAAATATAACACAATATGATTAGAAGAAAAAAACATCCTTATTTTTCTTAGGTAGATGACTTTATAGTGTCTTGCATCCTTAATTTCGGATATTGACAGAAGCGAACGATGTCGAAGACCAGCTTATTGTTGATTTTAATAATTGCAAACAAACGACAAAATTCAATGTATAAACTATTATGGAACTCTATCAATAATTCATAGAGTGTTTTTCTTTTGTCATTTGTAAACTTCATGTCGGATTTATTTGCCTTATTTGTATTTTTAGACTAAAGATTTTTATCAATTTTTGTTGTCGAGATGCATGAAGATTGTCGTTAAGCTATATGCTTTTGAAATGTAATAATGAAGTAAATCATACCAATTAGCAATTATGTAAAGCACATCAGATCAGTCTGAATGATTTTACATAAAATCATTGAGACGTACAGATACAATGTTCGTATCAATCATGCATCACTCCAAATCTTTGCTCTGTTTTATTGTGTGGAATATAATTCGCATATTATCATTTGCCAAAATTCTACTCCTTTGACAAATTACAGTCTGATAGATTACAGATAAACTTTAAGTGGAAATTTTGTTATCATTCAGTAAATTTGGAAGCTTTACCGAGAGCAAAAAGAAATAAAACAATAGTAAATGATGCAAAACGCTACTTTCGAAAATCAATTTAAGTTATATTAGTTGAAATATGTTGTTGTAAACTAATTGGTAAAGTTAGATGAACAGTAAATTATTGTTTAATTTACTATTTATCTAACTTTGTCTATCTACAATGTATAAATAGAAAAGTTTCGAGGGCAGTCACAGTATGTGAATATCAGTTTTTGTTCAAAAAATAGAATTATTGTCCTTTGTCAGATCTAGATATTGTTTAGATTTCAGTGTAGAAAATTTGAGTTGTAATCAATTTGAGATTTTTTTCCCTTTTTTTTACCTTTTATTTACTTATTGATTTCTTCATTAAAAATAAATTTGAAAATAACATGTTTAAAAATTGTAACTACATTTTAGATTTATATGAATTTTTCAACTAGTATATTTATATGAATGTTTTTATGATACAAAATAAATTTAAAAAGTTCCTAAAGAAAATGAATATACTCAGCAATAATCTAATAATAATGTAATTTATTGTATGTAACATCATGGATTATGTATATATAATTTCATTTAGGATTATGTTGTTTTTCGAATAATAAAAATTATATAAAATTTTATATTCATGAATTTTCCTTCAATAAAAGTTTGCATCTTTCCTTATCTGCTCGAATCGTCAATTAACTGATGAATTTTAAAATATAGCCTATTATTTTTGCAAATTGTGTATTTAATCAGTGTCGCATGTAGGAAGACTATATAATGAGATATAACATATGATTCCCTGTTTCACTTTTCCCCTCACAGTTTCTCATTTTAAAATATTAAAAATAAATTTTTATCTCATTATAGATCTTAATTATGAAATTTGTTGCTTTTATTCTTAAAAGAGATCATATCTTATGAATTATTTTTATTACGTCGCTCATTTATACAATTTATTTTCTTGTTGTAGACTTACTCATACTGGATAATATATTCATTTATAGAATGCACAAATATTTTAAAAGTTAAAGTTGTGAGATCATACATTTTAAAATATGATTTCATAAATGAATTCGGCATACCTTTTTTAATATTAACAAAATATTCTTACTGATTGAATGAGTTACTTTCTAATTCGATTCAATGTTATTCGCTTCATTGCTTTTAAAAGAAACTATAACTTCTCAAGCAGGGCCCCTCTCCTAAACTCTGCACACGAATGATTTTATTCTATGTTACGCTCGATCAGAATGAATTTTTTGTTTGTCTCATCTTGGTATTTGGGGTCATTATCCGAATTTTTCTGCAAATAAGTTGTTCACTTATTAGAGTTATAAACAGATATGTTGACCGTTTCCCACTGAAATGAGATCTTTCAATTTGATAAATTGTTGTTATGAAAGCAATCGCCAAATAAAACAGAAATGTAATTTTACCATTCTAATATTTGATAAAATATCATATAATGCTGTATAGTTACGAGTAATTCTTTAGTAAAGAAAGATATGATCGTTAAAAATAAATTAACTGATGTCGTTCGTTAAAATTTTCATGCGGTCTTGATTTTACTATATACGACGACATTTATAACTTCTGTTTGTAACCAAGTATTGAGAAGGCTCAAAAATAAAAATTTTAAACTGGACTGAAATAAAATATATCGCTCATAAACTCTTAAATAATTAAAGTCAAGTCGATATTTTTAGAAGTAATATTAACTATCTGATGGCAAATATAATTTTTTAAATGTTTAATCATATATTAGAATTTTCTTTTAATTCTTGTAATTATCATTTGATGATTATTCATTTCATTAAGAAATAGAATAACAATAAATCAAACGACGAGTATGTATCAAATTACAAATAAAAAGATTTTGGCTTGGTTATTATTACAAAATAATCAAGCCAAAATCTGTTTTATTTGTGAATTTGCTACTTATCTATCATTTAAAATATCATTCTCCAGTTTCTTATTTTATAATTGGATAAGAAATAATTTAGATAAATATCAAAGAAACTGTACAAAATATTAAATCTTGTTCATAATCTATCTATGCGCTATTAGTGATCTAATATTAATGGATGGAAAATTTATGAAGAGAAAAATTAACGAATGCTTTGTGGCAAAATTATAGTCACCAATTAAGCTAGTTTTTATAATTAAAAACTTATGCTTTCAACTGTATAAGAAATACTATTTTCTTATTTTTTAAATAACTTTGTTTTAGTATTTATTACAATTTATTAGTTAGGTATAAAATGCTTTTCACATGAAAAACGTTCCTCAATAAAGTGTTTTTCTATACTTTCAATTTTCCTTTCTTATATCAATAATTGTAGTTTATAATTAAGTTTTATAAGATAATAAAAAGTGGATATATTTCGAAGCAAGTTGATGTTAGAATCGGTAATACAGAGACTTATACTCATTTGAATCTTTCTTAATAAGATGTCATATTAAAAGTTATATATAAATCATACTTATTTATGATGCATATGTTATATTTATATGATATAATCATTGTGTATCTCAATTTTTCTCATTGGAAATCATAAAATACATCCGAATTTTACATTTATTCCAAACAATATTTCACTCATTCAGAGTAGCTGTAAATTATATTTGATACACAACATTTTCAGCAATCTTTATAAGAATAGGCCAGTGAGAAATTGTCTATTAATATTTTATACTTATTTGTCATGCTGAATTATCTTACTTCGATTTGTATTACTTTTTTTTAACCTTTTATATATTCATAGATATAGTAGGTGCATTTAAAAATTTACGATATTATACTTTTTATCTTAATAAATTTTATACAAGATATTATAATGGAATGTATTTTTAGATTTAAGCTTTTTTTATTGTATCCTTATTCTTTATTACAAATATTATTTATAAATATTTTGTTTTGAATATAAAAGAATTTAATATCATTTAATTTAACTTATATAAATAAATTCATCTTATTTATTTTGTATTTCAGAAAGCTTTTATGAAATGAAATGAAATGAGAGAATTTAACAACGAAGTCTTTTGTAATATAAAAATGGAGAAATATATATTTAATAATTATGGACATGGCTCTAAATACGATTACAATATACAGTACTCTGAAATGAAAGACACTGTTCCTTGCTCGACAATATGCAGTTTCTAAGAATTTTTCTTTGAAATTGGTATGATTCTTTATTTTGAAATATTAAGCAATGAATTTCAAATTTTTTTTTTTGCAATTTCCGCTTACATATAAATTGTAATCAAAAATTCAATCTAATCAAATTTTAAGCAATATATATGTAATTTTTTTTCTCTGAAAAAAAGAGTTTCTCAAACAAAAAATATTTGTGCTTGCATATTTATCAGTTAAAAAATAAAAAGTATACAAAAATAAATTTCTCAGAATTAAGAATTATGTTCAGGAAAATAATTCGTCGAGTTTTGGCACAATTTATAAATTATATATCAAATGGTATTGAAAGTAGAATGTAAATGATTTAAGGATTTATTTTTATCAGGGAAAAGAAAAAAATTATGAATTCTATACGCCTATCAATATGCGTTTTGTATGCATCAAAGAATGAAATCAACGGTTATGCTAAAGATCAATCTTATTTATCAAGAAGTATAAGTGAAATGCCAGATGATCGTAATATGTTCTATTTAACGCTTTCTGGAAAGATTTAGCGGTCCAAATGAAACAAAATCTGATGTGGTGACATTTCAGGACACGCGGAAGATGTTTTCATCATAAGAAAAATTTGTACAAAAACTCACCAGTATGACACTTGACACTGAAAGAGTAAACATTTTATTTGTATAAGATATTTGTGTTATTTAAAACCTTATCGATAGATACTGCTCAATGTGGTCCCCATTTTGCAAGTGCAAAACCTGAAGGTAATGAACAATATGGTCAACGGGAGATAGCTAGTGATTCTCTGTGCCGAATTTTAGTCCTTTTTTTTCTGGAAATGTCTTCTATATGTCTTGAAAGGTTGCCATGTCATATTCGGTTGTATTTGGACTGCTAATTATCTCTAGACAGCGTTGAATAGCGATACTGTATGATCACCCAGTTTATTGCTAGTATACTAAATTTAAGTTTAATGTAAGTGAAGAATTTAAAAGTAAGAAAAAAAAACATAAAAAATAATATAAATTAGGACATCGCGTATCGCGATAGAATTGAGGCGGAGCCGGAAAGAAAGACACGATCCTTGCACCTGTTAGATACATAAGAGGCGATCCTTGTACTGTATCTGGCGGACAAGTGAACTTTGCTGGACACGAGAGACACGATCCTTGCACTGGCCGGGTACAGAGATACGATCCTTCCACTTTGACGACACGGAGAAGCGATCCAATAACATATTAACCGATTGTGATTGCTTTGTTCTTGTGTATTGTTCGTTTTTCGTGCCTAATTTCCTTTAGACGCCCTCAATATTCTTTTTATTTTTGAACCCCAGACCTAAATTCCGTTAGGTGCACTCAGTCGCATTAGAAAGCACGGACATTATCATTTTAACATCTCTGTATATCGAAAACAAAGTCATAAACTCTTATTTTTTACATTTAAATGAACCTTCATTGCAGTTTTGAATTCCTTATCGCAATTAATGGAAAATGGCAAAGTTTAAACAAAATCGTTGGAACAGATTTTGAGATCGAACACAATTCTGTAAGACACGTAGAGGAGGCTTCGCTAACACTCCGCCTCAAGTATAATTGATATCTATATACTATCTGTATCAACTAATAGAAAACGAAAAATATTTTATAGGGGAGACAAATATTCCCGTACCTCGAGTAAAGCCAGATATGAAGTATAGTAAAAAATAAAAAGTTTGCAGCACTGCCACGTTGCGTCATGACTTATATCAGTCACGTAGCATTGACATACAATAGAGAGGTTGCTGCCGAAGTTTTCATCTCTCGAACGTGAACGCCAAACGTCGAGCGCCGCAATCTTGTAAGCGGTGCTCGACGTTCGACGTTCACATTTGAGAGATGAAAACTTCAGCCGCAACCTCTCTATTGTTATAGTCGCGCTTTTTCGTCCATGTTTTGTGCAGCTGAAAACGCGCTGATTTTGAAAGATTTTACTCTTTCAGGAAGTTTTTATTACAAGTAATCCATAAAGATTTTAGATATTTTTATAATTTGGATAATAATATGCTTTGTGTTATTTATTTATCATATATCAAAATTCAGATAAAGTAACGTCTCTCCAAAGCTGATTAGAATCAAACATGGCGATTTGGGGCAACTGCGGACACTCTCTCGGGGAATCACGGGTCTATTGTATTTCAATTTCTAATGAATATGTGTAAATAAATTATATTTTCTTTGTCTGCAAAAATTTGGCTATTTTCTAGCTGTCGTTAGTTTTTTTAAATATCGTAAACTATATAGCAGCCAACAGATTAGAGCAGTATTTTTCAACCTTCTTGAATACGCGACCCCTTTACAAGTTAAAAAATTCTGGCGACCCCAAAGGGCCACATTTAAACTATATCAGTGATTTTAAAAACTATGTATTTAATTTTCTTATATTAAATATCGATCGAAAAACCAATTGTACTGTAAAATAAACAGGCACAGCCTTCTCACTGAAATTCTAGTTTTTTTTTATTGTAGTGTAGGATCTACAAACACTTGTCTTTTTCTTTTACCCGCGACCCCCCGTGGGTCGCGACCCACGCC
>NW_019384532.1:58414-101542 GCF_000671375.1 Centruroides sculpturatus | reverse complement strand
TGTTACCTATGGTGAGTAAAATGGCGGCTCGTCTCTGATTCCAGCAAAGAGAAGAAAGGAAACAGTGGGGACGCACGTTCAAACCTAACCTAACCTATTCTAATAATTTGGTTGGTAATAATTATGGTAATTTATTAGACTAGGTTAGGTTAGGTTAGAACGTGCGTCCCCACTGTTTCCTTTCTTCTCTTTGCTGGAATCAGAGACGAGCCGCCATTTTACTCATCATAGGTAACATTCACTGCACAATTATATAACGCGATCACCAGAAAAAGTATGATAACTTTATTACTTTTCGTCTCCGGTCCAAAAGTAGGGTATCGTTGAAGTCGTCTCGGTCCACTCAGTTCAGATAGATACTCAAAGTCCCGAAATTCCATATAATAATTTCCCTAATTGTATTAATATTTTAAATCGTTTGATTTTTTGTATGTTTTTTAATTGGTTGATGATTGATTCTATCAACTAATTTGTCGATTGTTTGATTGTATTAACTTGGTTTTTTGGATATCGAAAATTAAATAAAGAACATTATGTTAATTTAAGCGTACAGAAACGTTGCTGTTGTTCCAGCAAAGATCTTATTTTCACTTTACCGAGTGCATAGTAGGTAATTTGCAGATTACCTAGATAATCTGCACATTACCTAGATAATCTGCACATTACCTAGATAATCTGCACATTACCTAGGTAATTTGAGAAATAAAACAATTTTAGCAACTTTAACGGATCACACTAGTTAATCTGCAGATTAGCTAGGTAATGTACACATTAACGACTTTCGAGCTTTAGCGGTAACACATATACAAGTACTGTATCTATATCAATTATATTGTTTTTACAGTTTTATTGATACTTTCCCGCTCTGTTATATATAACAGAAGAAAAGTATTGCGATCAGTCAAAAAATGACCCCAAGATTTTTACATTTTTGGATTCATGGGACCTTAAAACGTCGAGAAATGAAAAAAAAAATCGGGTTTCTTTCCTATATGTATAGATGTTAGAGATGTTAGTGTGAGTGGGGCACGATTTTGTTCACCTGTTTGAAGCTTAATAACTCTGTGCTTATTGTCAAAAATTTCTGAAATTTTGCAAGGAGGTTTGTGCTGCTGTTAAATTTTGGTGGCAAAAGGTCGAGGGGTGTGGTGATAAAAGGGGTCGTGTGTCATATCTCGAGTAAGATCGGACTTACTCGTTATTAGCATTTACGATTTTTAAAACCTATCTCCTACCCTCAAAATTAGTTTTTTTTTATTTTATAATAATTAAAAATATAAAAAGTATTTAATAATGGAATATCGTAACAGATGACGCCACACACGCAGTTTTAAACGTTGCCAGAAAAGTTAAGCAACTCATTGCTGGATTTTTTAAGAAAGCGATAAAAATTGTAGATAATATATTGATAGAATATCTGAGATTTACTTTGCAAATTTTAGAATTATTAAGTTAGATTGCTAATGTCGGATTGTTATATATATATATAACAATCCGACATTCAATTAAAAAATGAATATATACATATATTCATTTTTTAATTGAATTTCGATAATTGATACTTATAATAATTAATCACGCTATTGAGTTTTCCTAAAAAGTGTTCTGACAAATTTTTTTTTACGGCTAAATATATGTAAAGTTGTTCAGACACTATATAAAATTTTGAATCAAACCTTAATTCAATTACTTCTATGTTTTGAATCTTACTTCTGTATCGAATTTCTGTAAAACACAAATTAAGAGTACTACTATTAAATTTTCAGAATGAAACTTGTCATTTGTGTGTGAAAAAGCATAGAATTTAGAATAAGATTAAAAATTTTATCGTGATCTTTAAAGAACGTAAATCCTCTTTTATAACACAAAAAGAAAATGCATACATTGTCTTGTGTTTAATTGCGTCTTCATATTAGAATTAGTGTTTTATGATTTTATTTTTATTTTTTTAAGTTGGGATTACGGAAATTTCTTTCTTTAAAGTCATAAAATGTACAGAAATATTAATGCTGCATGAATATTTACTGAAATTAACTAAAATGGTTTATCAAATGAATATTTTAGTATTAGTAATCTTAAAATTTTCGGTTATAATTATTACATTTTTGAAATATGATAATAAATTTAGATTATTGATTTCATCAAAGATTTATTATACTCTTTAACTAGATATTGTTCTCTGGGGAAAAAAGCAGATTTGGCATAACTCCTAAACAGCTCATATTATATAGTTTTTATCCGAGAAATGATGATTTCGTGTCATTTGTGCTCCTCCCTTTTTATCATCATATTGAATTTTGCCTAATTGAGGTAGGCAAATTGGATATTGATAAATGTATTTATAATGATAATTATTGTAATATATACTGGTATATACGATAANAAAACATTTAAAATAATCCATGATATTGATCACTTTTGTCGATAAATGATACAAAAGTTGGTTTCCTGCCATAGCAAATTATAGTTTATTAAAAATAGTATTTTCTCATAAGAATATGTTAAGAATATAAAATCATTTGATAAATTCAACTTAGTTATTTGTTATGACAAGACCGAATTCATTATTATTTTTGTTATTGAAGGCAGATGACATTAGTATATATATATATATATATATATATAGCATCATTTATAACTTTATATATTCATTTCGAAGTGGACAAATTTATATTACTTTTATGTTATTTTTAAATATTGTATAATGGAAGAATAACGTATTAGTGCTTCAAAGAAACGAAGAAATTTAGAAAAGATTACGTGGAAAATTTAAATATTTTATATGTATTGTTTAAAGTTCATATATAAACAGAAAAATGCCTCATTTACTAATTCATAAACCAAAAGTAATGACTTTTAGAGTTTTTATTAAAATTTCACTTTTCTAGTAATTAATTAAAAAGCTTATTCAAAAATATATAATGCGTGTAATATTAAACAATACTAATTTAATGAATTTAGCGAACTAAATATTATTCTGTTTATATACAGATAGATACGGATTGCTATTCAGAATTACCACCATCATCCTTATCAAGTCAATTTATATAGATAATTTTTGTTTTCAGAATGAAATATTTCCATTTATATACTGTGTTGGTTTTTAATGAAAAAATCAATACATTTATTTATCTGAAATATTTTTCTTGTATTGTTTCATTTCTACTAGTAAACTGTATCTCTCTCTGAAAGGATGCATGGTATTACTTTATTATTTTTTTCATTTTGCTTCACTATAAATAGCGCACGACTCTAACTCAGTCTACAACGTCGCATCTAATTCTGGTAATTTTTAGAAAGCGGATATCATGATTCGATATAAATGAACAAATTTTAATCTTGTAAACAGAGAGTGAATAACTGAACTACTGCTATCGCAAATTTCAGTGTTCTCTCGATTAAAACGAGTAAGAGCTCTATTCATGTTTAAGATTGTTCTAAATATAGATAAACAAAATTTTTGCAAAATTCTGGCTACAATAGTTCAAAATGAAGTTATATTAAGGTATTTAAAACAGATGAAACAATTTGTTTGAGTTTATTTGTTAGATGTGTAGAACCTTCGTTATCATATTATTTAATACAATCCATGGTTAAATAATAGATAAAATTGAAAATTTCACGCAAAAATGCTTCTTTAAAATTGTCTAGAGATTTTTTAATTCTTGAATTGAATTGTTTCGTGTTGAGCAAATAAATAGATTTTTTCCCCTTTATTACGTAGACCTCGATGTATAATCTATAGGATATTTCTTAGGTTTTGTATTGAAGAAAGCTTAAAAGGATATTTAATAGTTTATGTTTCTTATAGCTTCTCTGTTATCTTTCACGCAGTTTTATATTATATCTTACAATATGGTAGACTTATAATAGCACGTTTTTTGATGAAATGAGTTTGGTAATATTGGTAATAAAGCTTCTGAGGGATTTCATTATTTTGATAACTATTAGCAGTTTTAAAAGTGAACATACTATCGTGCTTACTCTTGAATATACACAGCATTCTTTAAGGCAAATAGAAGTCTTTCGATTTCAAGGTTGGTCTTGAATGAAAAGGAAGACCACCCAGTACTACTCTTAGTTTTATCGATAGGGTATCTTTGGCTTGTAACATAATCTTGTTTACTAAGAAAAAACGTTGAAACTTAGGGGAGATCGGGGCAAGATCGGCATGTTAAGCTTTACTTTTAAATTTTGTGTAATAAATACTGCTGTAAACTGAAAAAAAAGCTTTGCATATTGTCTATTGGAATGTTACCTTACTATAGAACTGGTTAAAATCAGTTTGGAAATAAAAATAATTAAAATAATTACAACTTTACAAGAAGAGAGAAATTGACGAAGTTGCCCCGGGTATAGGGGCAAGATCGGCAACTTCTCTCTTTTTGTAAAGTTGTAATTATTTTAATTATTTTTATTAAAGTTGCCCCTGGTATAGGGGCAACAGTAATGGGGCAAGATAGGCACGTATATAAAATTATGTTATTAACAATGTATAAGTTGGAATTCACTATTAAAACAAAGAAATACAAATCCAACACCCATTTAATATTATTACAACGAAATGCAAGTTCAAAGACATATATACATGAATAACAAATGCAAACATGTTTTCATTTATCATCTGTTTGATTTTTATCCTTTGCTTCTAATGTGGCTTTATGTTGCCGATCTTACCCCGCTAGTCATGATTTCGAAACATTAAGTACAACCCTGAGAACAGAATGCCAAGCCACGATCTGGCCACGTGAATAAGTTGAAGTTACATCCTTCTAACAGGAAAAGTAACTTTCGTTATCATGGAATTATAACAAAACCTGCCAATTCAATATAAATGGAAAAAAAATATTATATGGAATTGAACGAAAATGAAAATTTGCTTGATAATTCAACTACGCTTGTTGGAGAACAATAAAAACACTACACTCAACAAGCCACCAATAAAACTCAACTGCCTAACCTATAACCAAAGTCTCCTTTTAATTTGTTTTTTAAAAAAAGCGCTTGACAAACTTGCCCCGCATGCCGAAGTTGCCCCGATCTCCCCTAATAGTAATCGAGTTGGATAAAATACATTGTTTACTCAGTACTTTTAATAATTTTTAATTAAAAGTTTATAGTCTATATATAAATTTTCAAACCTGATCAATAAGCGTTATTTCGGAACAAACTTCAAATGGTAATTATTGTCGGCTGCTCTAAAAATAAAATATTTAAAATTAATTTTGAAACTCTAATCTTGCATTAAAGTAATTCATTCTGTGATGTAAAACATATTTACGAATAAATCATAGAGCAGTAAAAAACATGTCATATGGCTTTCATATGAAACAAATGCTTAAGAAAAATATAATGTATAGACCAATATCCAAATTACCAAATAATAGAGAATGATAAATAATCTATCAGAAATGTCATTCAGAATATAAATAATATAATACAAAAATAATTGTCAAACTATATGTTTAGTATTACTTGGGTTAAATATTTTATAAAGAAGAGTTTAATAACTGAAGTCAATTTTAATATTTTCAAAATATTTGTACATACGGATTCAATAAACATCTAAGGAATACTGTAAATAACTTCCGAGTACTGTATGAATAATAAGTTAGAATGTTTACAATTACTTTTAAAATAAATTGAAAACATTTTCAGAAAGATTCAGAAAATGTTTCAGTTTCGTCAGAAAATCTATTTTCTATAACGTTAAAAAATTTAACAAATTTACAAAATAATTTTAAATTAAAGCACATTTTATATTGTTTTATATGTTCAATCTTATCCATACAACAAATTACATTTCTTTCCTAGTTTTTAAAAAATACTTCATGCTTCTTTTACTGTTTTTTTTAATACTACAATTTATTTATTTCGCTAAAAGTTTTTATAATTAACCAATGACTTAGCTGTTTTATTCATTGATTTTTGTTTAATTTTTGTAAAATATTTTANATTGAAAGTGTATATGCATAATCCATAATTTGTTTTAAAGAATAAAGAGAACGAACGACGTTCCGATATGATCTATTCACGAAAAATAAGTATTTTTGGATAGTATTCATGTAGCCAGGCCACATGATTAAGTATCTTTATTAGGAGAATCGAGATTAAAATCTGATGAAGGCTCTTGTGTTTTCATAAATATTTTGAGTCCATACAAATCTCAGATATTAATATAGCCTACTTGAGGGTTAATAATATGGATTAAATTATATATAACATTACTTTATCATTAAGTACAACACTAATGCTCATAAATTAAATATTTTACTTAGTTGTTTTAATACTGTATTGTTGTCAAAGACCAGCTTGAAATGGTGAAGAATTTTGTTTATCTACATTATTGACTGTCTGTAATTGTTAATGATAATAATTTTCATATTTAAACATAATGTCAAATGCAGAATAAAAAAGATAGAAGTTTGTACAATTTATTTATTTCGCTAAAAGTTTTTATAATTAACCAATGACTTAGCTGTTTTATTCATTGATTTTTGTTTAATTTTTGTAAAATATTTTAATAGCCGAAAATATGGTTTTTATTTATTTAATAATTTTCGTTTAGAGCTATATATGTTCTTGTAATTTACAGTTATGGGACTTCATTGCGAAGCCATTTATAGTATGTCAAAGTTAAATAGGATTCTCGTCAGCCAGATAACTGCGATAAACGAAGTTTTTCTCACTTCCATTAATAAACTCGATAAATAGTATTATTCTCTCTTTATAAGAAATTCGAATTCTATACAGAATGTTAATTTTTTAAAGGGAATTCGGATCGAAATTTCATTCCCAATAGCAACTCAAGGTTGTTAAATTCACTACAAGCCAGTTGACTCTGAGGATATTAACATAGTGGAGCAGGGGGAGAGAGTAGAGCAACGAGAGAAACTTAAAGAGGACATAAAAGAGAGTCGAGCAAAGTTCCATATGCTCTTTAGTGGAGTGAAGAGAAAAGATTTAATTTCAGGAAATATCCAGGCAGAAAAGATAATAGACCTACACACAAACAGTTACTTTCAGGAAAATATTTTGAATATTTCTTTGTCATAAACAAAGTAATTGCTCGTCAAGTTTAATTCTTATACAGTGGTGTTCTATTTTTTAAGCTGTTAATCTTTTTGATTTCACAAACACTTCACTTATCAAACATTTATGATAATATTCAGTTTTGCTGATATGACAAGCCAACATCAAAGCGGCGAAAATATGACAACACCGAATTCGATAATTTGCACTCTTATAATAACGATTTTATATTCTTACTTAACATGCCATTATGCATGCTTAATCTGTTAACAGGTTTAATTTCTTTGTTTTCTCTACTCATCACTCCATGTTTTTACTTTAGGCACACATTATGCGTGCTTAATCAGCAATCCAGTTCAATCTTACGTAATTCGTAACATTGAAGACTCTTAGGGGAAAAAATCTATCTCTTTTCTCGAAAACCTTGTAATAATCATCAGATTTCATATCGAATTATTTTTCTAGATTGTTGATTAATGTAATCAAGAAGATGAACCTTGTTTAACAACTCAAAAATAATATTTTTCCGTCCAAGTTTCTTTTAGTTGCACTTGTGCTAGACGTTTCAGATTTCCTTTATAGATTAGAAATAAGTTATTTGTAACATAAATCTTTCTCTATTAATCATTGCTGAATGATTTATACGAAAAAATTGCCTAATAGATACTGAATAACTTTGTAAAAGTTTTTGAACAAAACTAATAAATAAGTGCATCAGGTCAATACCAATTGACATCTGATTAGTGTTACATTTCAAATATTTAGTTACATGTTAACATTGATCACATTACAATTTTACGAAATTAGCTTGTACTTATTGATCTCAAAATATATTTTTTTTAATTGAAGTCAAATTCTTTTAAAATGTAGGCCTAATAGACCTACACAAATGCAATTCTTATACAGTAGCATCCCATTTCCTTTTCTCACGTTAAAAAATATATGATTCTTCCGTTCGAATTCACTATCGAATCTGGATCGGATTCTAATCTGAATAGTGGCTTACCATGTGGCCTTTAGAATGTAAGTTAAAAAATTACAGTATTTATTGAAATTTGCATTTTATTATGATATTTTATCCGAGTAATCATTATCGTGACTTAATTGTATCTATCTATACATATGCAAATTGGAATAGGGAAGGGACATCTCATAGTGATGAAATAAATATATAGTTAAGCCTTTATAAAATGGATACTATGTAATTGATAAACTTTGGCTGGTATCATTACATGCTGCTTTATACTGATTGTAATGTATGAATTATAGTCAATTTAAGATGATTTACATTTTCTTCGTTGCCCTTATCCGGAGACATTCTTATATCACTGTGACGTAAGTTCTTTATAGTTATCAGTTAAAATATAATATATAGTAATAAAGT
Source organism: Centruroides sculpturatus (assembly GCF_000671375.1). Lineage (NCBI taxonomy): Eukaryota > Metazoa > Arthropoda > Arachnida > Scorpiones > Buthidae > Centruroides > Centruroides sculpturatus. The sequence goes on along the minus strand of NW_019384532.1, from coordinate 93,126 downwards.
GATTTTAGTTCGATCGATTATAGCAAAATGATAACAGTTTCATTGTAAACACATAATTTTGGATGAAAACGCAATTATATATTTAAACTATTTTGACGAAATTCCGTTTTCAAAAGTCATGATTTAATCGAAATTATTTATCAAAGAATTTTTACATGAAGTTTTATTCACAAATAATCTCTTTAAACTTTGTTTACAATATATAAAAGAAATTGTTGAGGAAGTTTTTCATGTAGGGGAGACCGGGGCAACTTCGGCATGCGGGGCAAGTTTGTCAAGCGCTTTTTTTAAAAAACAAATTAAAAGAAGACTTTGGTTATAGGTTAGGCAGTTGAGTTTTATTGGTGGCTTGTTGAGTGTAGTGTTTTTATTGTTCTCCAACAAGCGTAGTTGAATTATCAAGCAAATTTTCATTTTCGTTCAATTCCATATAATATTTTTTTTCCATTTATATTGAATTGGCAGGTTTTGTTATAATTCCATGATAACGAAAGTTACTTTTCCTGTTAGAAGGATGTAACTTCAACTTATTCACGTGGCCAGATCGTGGCTTGGCATTCTGTTCTCAGGGTTGTACTTAATGTTTCGAAATCATGACTAGCGGGGTAAGATCGGCAACATAAAGCCACATTAGAAGCAAAGGATAAAAATCAAACAGATGATAAATGAAAACATGTTTGCATTTGTTATTCATGTATATATGTCTTTGAACTTGCATTTCGTTGTAATAATATTAAATGGGTGTTGGATTTGTATTTCTTTGTTTTAATAGTGAATTCCAACTTATACATTGTTAATAACATAATTTTATATACGTGCCTATCTTGCCCCATTACTGTTGCCCCTATACCAGGGGCAACTTTAATAAAAATAATTAAAATAATTACAACTTTACAAAAAGAGAGAAGTTGCCGATCTTGCCCCTATACCCGGGGCAACTTCGTCAATTTCTCTCTTCTTGTAAAGTTGTAATTATTTTAATTATTTTTATTTCCAAACTGATTTTAACCAGTTCTATAGTAAGGTAACATTCCAATAGACAATATGCAAAGCTTTTTTTTCAGTTTACAGCAGTATTTATTACACAAAATTTAAGTAAAGCTTAACATGCCGATCTTGCCCCGATCTCCCCTATAAGTTACGATACATAATGTATTTAAATATTAATTCACCTTATTAAAAAATCTATTCAGAAGTAATTTATTCGTGATATTATATTGCAGTTGTGAAACATTGAAATATGAAATGTCATATAATTACGATTATTATTGAAAAAAAGTATGCAAACAATTTACAATAAAACGTTAAATTCTATTTTAAATATTGTTAGCAGATTAACAAAAAATAAAAAGACAATACATCTATGCTCTGAAATTTTTCTACGTGACCGACAAATTATGAAGGATTAACAAAAACTAATATAAAAGATCTTATATGTTGGAAATTAAAATTAAACTGTAGACAAATTTATTTTAATAATAATATTTAATATTATATCTAGTTTATGAAACAAGATTTTATAATAATTTGCAGCCAAGCACATATTGCTTTGGTTTAATTTAAAATTTTGTAATAATTTATAAATATGAAAAAATTACTCATCATAATTTGTCACACTTCTTGTTTTAAAATAATCTTCTTTCCTCCCAGAAACAACTCATCTCTTAAAAAATATGTTTTTAGAAAAGAACATGAATGCTATATATTTAAAACGTATATTTTATAAATACCTGTAGTAAGTTCGTTACAATTTTTGCGAAACTATGGACCAGGGCTTCTTAAGCGAAAACTTTGGCAACTGTTTTCAAAGATTGTCACTCTAATTCGAAATGTTCCTCTGTCAGATTCTTCAATACTAGCTAGAAAAAATAATTTCGGAAACTATTTTGATTTAAAATATTTAATTAAAATTTAAAAAATGCCGGTATGGATACACAACAGAGAAATAAATCGTTCGTTCTCTTTTCTACCTGTGCTTTTCGATTAAATAACTCCTCTATTCGGTCTCATTTACTTTTTCCAAACTTTGCGTTGCACATATGTGAAATAACACCACAAAGTTTAATGCTCTTATAGAAATACAATAGTTTAATTACAGAAAGTAAAAATTTTAATAAAGTGTTCTTGCCGTCATTCTTCAGCATATAGGTATAAAATTTTGGTTTGTATATTGTGACTATGGATTTGTTTTCCGAACTTTGGAATCTCGAGAATCCAAAAAGTGTTTTGGAAATTTTTAAAAAACTTTTTGCACAGTGAACAGTAAAAGCATTTTCTCAAGAATAGAGATTTCACTTTTTTAAATTCTCGGATTAAAAGGAAATTCGTTATTTATAAAAGATTTGGATTAATTAGAAAACATGATGTAGAAGAAACTATAGAAAGTCGGTCTAGAAGATATAAGATTGTCTCATATTTACCTTTACTTATTTTTAAAAATTTATTAACAATTAATTGTATTTGTTTCTACATGTATTAAAATTTTTTATCTAAATGACTTTTCAATTGAATATTGAATAGAACCTCTGGGTGCTCTACTGACTATTGAATCAGTAGAGCACCCAGAGGGGGCCAAGGAGCGTAGGCCCGAAGTAAAGTGAAAAACATTAGGAAAAAGATTTTTGAGAAATTTACTGATTAAAATTCATTTTTCTATTTACGAAGGACGTTCAAAAGATAATGCACCACAATTTATATCTGGGAAACGAAGACCGTAATATAGCCCCCTTTTGAGGAGTTGTACAGTATCTTCGTATGTATACGCTCGGAGTTGCATAAAATGCTCTCTGGCAATACAGGGGCGCGAATGGGAAAAGCTTAAGAAACCCTGCTATAAATTCTAATCGTCAGTCTCATTTTGTATTAAGATTTGATTTCATCCACAGAATCAGCGAGGAATAAAAAGTGAATCCCAATTATGAATTCCTATAAAATTCATGAGCTCTGGATTGGATTTGTGTCTGTATTCTTCACGACGATAGAATGAATTACTTATCGCACGGATATTCAATCGACAAGAATTTATTAAGTTAAATACCATATTCTTGTGAGATATTCTTAATGCTAATGTGTGTATAATTTTCTAACGCTAGCGGTATATATATTACGGTAAAAGTAAATAGCCGGTAATTATGCATAATCACCAATCAACTTGGTAAGATTGATAAATTTCAATAAATTTCTCACTTTTACCGGCGTTTACGTATTTGAATTTGTTAATTTAATAGAATTTGTTATTTGTTAATTGAATTTGTTAAGTTAATAGTTATAGCTAAATATATTATTTTTAAAGTGATTTTTGCATAATTTCCAAATGTATTTCATAAATTTGATAAATATAAAATTTCCCGTCTTTTGTTGTTTTAATGAAGTAATTGCATGGACTTATGGATTTAAAGAAATTGTAATAAAACGAATCAAAAATACATTTTTTATTTTACTAATATTAGAATGATTTGGTGAATATAAGGAAACTAAAAAAAAAAGCTGAAACAACTTTTCTTAATGTTTACAAAAATATAAAAAAATTTGCTGGGAAAAAATATAGAACTGGAATAATTCTTATTGCTTATTCAAACTATTATGACATTTTGAGTCACATAATTTTTCATTTTTGTTGTATTTGCATCTGGTTGAATTACACTTTCCTTTACGTAAACACCTTTGGTATCCGATCTTCCTGAAATTGAAGTTTTTCTTGCGCACTCCCTATGAGAAAGAATGATATTTGGCACATTCTGTACTGTAAGAAATTGTTCGCACATATAAACTGATCTCTGGTATACAATTGTGAAAGATGTTCCCAATTGATAGTACTCGTCATTTTTAGTAACTAACATTACTGTTAAAATAATTCCCGGATCGCCTCTTGCCTTGTCCACATCTGCTATTTTTAGCTTTGCTGTATCTCCTATTTTGTCTACGGCAAACTTCATATCTGATATTTTCTTCATTTTCTTTGCTTGAGCTTCTAAACCTGCATTTGCGTTCGCTCTCTTCTCAACTTCTTCCTTTCTGTTCTTGATTGTAGAAAGACTGATCACCTCCATACTAGACTGTGCTTCAGCTGACGAATCAGGGAGTCACATCAGGTTGAGTGATAGCTGTTAATTTTCAAAACTTTTTCTGAAATATTTTCATTGGATCATTCTGACATTGATTTTGATCTAGTGATTCAATTATCTCTCTCTCCTCTGCGGTGCGAACATTGCTACAGCATCATTAGGAAGGGATGATGTCTTCATCCCAAGTTTTAAGGGTGAACCAAACATGGCTTTATAACGACTACACTTAATGCTTTTATGATATGATCTATTCTTCATGAGCTGCACAAGTCGTAATCCCTCGGTTCAGTGCTGAATTTGGTTAGTTTCTAACTAAGAGTTACTGCATTATTTATCAAATTTACCAACCTAGACTGACGATAATCACCGCTAAATGTGATTGATTCGCAATGCATGAAAGAAATTTGTCACATTTACCGAAATCGTTGGTGATCATGCATAATAACTGAGGATTATGTATTAATCGCGGGATTAATCTTTTACCGTAACATGTTAAAAAAATAATACACACAATATATACACTGGCCTAAGCAACAGGCGTACCTATCGATTTTATAATTTTCGTCTGAAATATCAGAATTTTGTTTCCTAATTTCTCGTGAAACTATTAGAAAGGCACATGAGGATTGGAATAACCTATTGTTATAAAAAGAAATAATTGAAAGTGTATATGCATAATCCATAATTTGTTTTAAAGAATAAAGAGAACGAACGACGTTCCGATATGATCTATTCACGAAAAATAAGTATTTTTGGATAGTATTTATGTAGCCAGGCCACATGATTAAGTATCTTTATTAGGAGAATCGAGATTAAAATCTGATGAAGGCTCTTGTGTTTTCATAAATATTTTGAGTCCATACAAATCTCAGATATTAATATAGCCTACTTGAGGGTTAATAATATGGATTAAATTATATATAACATTACTTTATCATTAAGTACAACACTAATGCTCATAAATTAAATATTTTACTTAGTTGTTTTAATACTGTATTGTTGTCAAAGACCAGCTTGAAATGGTGAAGAATTTTGTTTATCTACATTATTGACTGTCTGTAATTGTTAATGATAATAATTTTCATATTTAAACATAATGTCAAATGCAGAATAAAAAAGATAGAAGTTTGTACAATTTATTTTAAAGATTTTATTATGAATGATTTACAGGAAAAAAGAATATAATTATCTTATTTAATAAAATAATACAACAGACGTTATTGCACTGATTTGCAGAATTTTATCAATGCAAACATACGCTACAATTATTCTCATTGTAACCATTTTTAGTACTGGCCTATGACGCATCTTATTTAGAAAAAAGTATTTGTGCTTAGCCATCCCGCGCCTTTGGCACATTTTTTTTTATTGTATTCTGGTTTAAAAAATTAAAATTTTATTTATTAGAAAAAATACAGGAATTTAAACAGAGTCATTTACTGTTAAAATACATGCAAAAGCAGCTTTACAGAATAACAGAAAACAATAATAGTAATAATATACTTAATTAAACAATAGCGTTTTTATTCGAGAATTGAGTTAGGTAAAGGCTACACATAGCCTACTAAAGACCGTTGGGGAAATCATTAACCTAAGGAAGATCGCAACTTAAAAATCGTCCTGCGTCTTATATGTGAAGCGTTTTTCTTTTTTAACAAAAACTGCGTCTTATAAGCAGTAAAACACAGTAATTATTGGATAAAATAGGAAAGCTTTTAAATATACAGAGAAGAAAATGCTTACTGAGAATTGATACTGAATAGAAAATGAAGCTTTATCACTTGCCAATATAAATTAATGATATTTATTTCACGTAACGAATTAATACAAAGAGAATTAGTAAATATAGTAACATTGGTACTGTTATGTTCATTCCCCCGCACGATGTGTTCCGACGTCGTTTCTCAAGCTGTGATCTGGCTTATGAACAACGCATCTTATTAGATGCTTTGAAATGTGGAAAAAGTAAAACGTAAATAAGAATTTTTTTTATTGTATTTACATAAGTTTTAATTAATAAGATTTTTTTAAAATTATTTCAAAATTCGGAACTGTGAACTTTGACTTTCTGAAAGATTTACATAAAATATTTCCAATTCTACAGAATTGTAGAAAAACGAGTATCTACAGTTCTCATCAGGATTATTAAATACATCGATATATTATATCATGATTATATTATTGTTAATTAGTTTTTAGAAGTTTTCCTCTTGAATACGTCTGAAATATGTTAAACATTTCTGAAAATTTGATGTAAATAAACGGTTTAATTTTTATTTCTTTGAAATCTCTCCCTTTTTTACAAAAAATAAAAGAATACTAAACATTGCTCGTTTTAAAATAAATTTATGTAAATATTTTTACACTAGTCACAAACTACAAAAAATTACGTGTATTTATCATCATAAAATGAAATCGAATTCTTCGATCACAGACGTGACGACGACTCGCAATAAAATGTCAATTGGACGATTGAGAATTGTTCGAAAATTTATGATTACTTTCAAAAGTGAATTGCAGATTTTTATTTAAATTTTAGAAAGTTTACCATGCAATTCATTGAATTATTCGTGATTATATTTCTCAGATGCATTATAAAGCAAACACAGTTTTAAGTTGCAAAATATGTTTACTAAATTTAAGAATTTGTAAGATTAGCAAGAAATTTATTTATTTCGTGGCATGGTTTAAACTTTAATTAGCGATCCTTTTAGTACGGTGAAAGTTTGTTAATCTGACACCTTCTGAAAAGTGTCCGATAACAATTCGGCATGCCAAAATACTGCGAATCTGAATTTGTTTAGACATGTGCTACAGACCCCGGGCAATAACGTCATTAACGTTTTTCAGGTCTTTTTTTAATGTGTTAAAATTAATTGAATTCACACATTGTATCATTTTCAGAATGATTAAAGAGCGTAAATAAACAAATCTGAAGTATGCAGTAGCTTGCGTTGATACAAAATCTGTAAAAATGGTCCCATTACCATTGTCTAATAAACGGCTTTACTAGACAACGCACCCAATATCTGTAATGTTCGGATCGTATATAACTTTTGAAAAATATCTAGTAATCCGGTAACACTGGTCCTGTAGGTGCCGGATTAACGAACTTCTATTGTATATTGAAAGTTGGATTACAGTACGGTCGCACTAATCTGAATCCCTGGTCATCCGAATAACTTCTACCATTCCCCTAATTAAAATAATGGATTTGTCAACTATACACTTACAGCTCACGTGTAAAGTAAGCGTAATTCACATGTGAGCTTTGCCGCTCATTCTGTGATTCTGTTTGACTTTACAGCAGCAGAGGTTAGCTCTGCTGCTGTAAAGTCAAACCCGCTTTTTTCTCGGGTCTGCCCTTAACATCATCATACTCTAATCACACTGATCTCAATTAGTTCGGACTAGCACGACCTTACTGTATTCTGAAATGAGTTTGTGACATTTGTAAATGAATACTGCTATGAAAAATTAAGCTTATAGGATGATGTTCGAAAATTCTTAAAGCGAGTTCAAATTCCTATTTTCATGATCCATAAAAAAACAGGTTTTTTTTCAAATTTTTTCAAAAATTTTTGCCCGCGCAAAAAATTTTATCGCGATTTTAATTAACCTTTGATAAGGCTCGATTAAGGCTTAATTGTTTTTTAATGGGATTTTTTTTATCAAATTTAATTAATCGTTCTAAAGTTGTAGTGCACGGATTTGACTTCGGTAAAGTTATTTAAAGCTACTTTCTGATGTCAAAAACGACCTCCAATAGTTTAATTTTTTTAATTAATAGATTTTATTATATATAAGTTTAATTAAGTCAGGGGGGCGGAAATCACAATAAAAATTTTAATTTTTTAAAAATATTTTAAAATATACGGCCAACTAGTATTCACCCTACCATAAACCCATCGCCTCCCGAGACTTCTATGAGAATGTCCCGGGGAAATCCGACTCCAGCTGTTCTCAAGGTCATCCAGCTGTGTAAACAATGACTCATCAGTGTCAAATTTCACAGAAAGGCAAGACAAAGGAAAATAAAATTTGAAGCTTTTTCTTCAAAATTAGCGCATTTTTTCGTCTTTTTTTTCAGTTTTAAGTATTTTTAATGCTTAATTACATTAAATTAATTAATCGGTGAGCGGCAAGTGGTTAATAAGCGACTCACGAAAAGTTGATTCTTTTATATTTAAAATTACAAAGTATTCACTATTTTATTTCAGATAATCTATACTAATATTAAAAGAGGTAATGTTTGTAAGTTTGTATGAAGGGGTAATCTCCGAAACTACTCATCCGATTTCAAAAATTCTTTCACCAATATTTAGAATGGAACTTCAGGGTGGACATAGGCTGTATATTATCCATTAAACATTCATATAAATTAAAAGATATCATCTAGGGTTAAGGCTTTTATGTCCAACAGATGGCACTACGAGTACGACGACCTAAGTTTGCTTTTCTGTGAGGATGAACTAAAGCAGACCATCTTCATTCTATCTATATAAATAAAAATGTAATGTTCGTTTGTTCCTACCGATTCCTTTGAAATTTTCACACAACGCTGCATTCGAATACGCGCGTGTTTTTATATAATATACGTGACGAAATTCTCCCCACTGGGGGGGAGATGGACAAGATTAAAGCTTACCGTAAAGAACTCTGCTTCTGTTTATACTATTTTAGATGCGGTTTTTGCGTTTTTGATTGTGTTTTAATAGAGTACGTCAACAGAATAGACACTAAAAAGGGATTTTTCGAAAAATTCCCCCCCAAGGGGGAAGTGTTATACATTTATAATACATTCATTTTGAGTCACAACAACGCGTGTCGGGGTCTGCTAGTCTCAAATATAGCTATTAATCGATGAAGCCTAATGTTGGAATAAAACGGTAGGATTATTGTTCAACAACCATGCTTTAATATAAAATTGATACATAAAATATAATTTGGTATGAAGATCAAATTAGTTTACAAAAATGTATTAAACAATAAAAATATTCATTGTATGAAAGTCTGATAAAAAGTTTTATGAAGGAGAGCTTAAAGATATCGAAAAAATTCTCGAATTATAGTAATTTATAATTTAATACATATTGTACTAATCGTTAGCGCAGTTAACTTGTCTGTTAATAACCTTTGTTTTTAACAAAGGTTATTAACAGACAAATTAACTGCAATTTACCGTACATCCGTTGTTTTTAACAAAGGTTATGTACGGTAAATAAAATTTAAATTTACAAGATATACTTCATATCCTATATTTTTTGTCGCTTAAATGTCAAAAATGTTGTAAGGTCAATAAACCTGCAAATAATTTATTGTTTAAAAAAGTAAGTTAGGATAAACTATCAAATCGTCAACGACAGAAAAGACATCTATCTGTCCAATGACAGATTCCAACTGTAGAATATTGCGAAGGTTTCCAGTATTCTTTCGACTGTGCTGGCGTAAACTAGTAACTAGTTTGCGAGAAATCTGCAACATTGAAAATTCTTCATAGATATATAATAGGATTCAAATCTAACAATTGGTTTCGCAAATGATTTAGATTTGGTCTTTTCTACATAGTGAATCATCATCTATTTCTACCGATAAAGCATCCAAAATAGAAGTCAGATTTTCTATTAAAGTATGAATTTAAATATAATTTAAATGGTTTGTTTTAAAGCTAACTTGCACTTCAATGTCCCTGTAACCTATATCAAAAAGACAAGGAAAATAGGTCTTTATAAGACCTGTTAGTTATGAAATTATTACAGAAACTCATCATTATCACACAGTTTGATTGGTTCCTCTGATAAATCAACATCTAATACAGTAGTTATGTAACATTAGATAAGAAATTTTCTTCTTTATATTCTAAAATAATTCTTTTAAAAATGAAATAATATATCTAAAATATTATCAATAAATTTCAATCAAAAATGCATAAGAAAATTGCAAGATCAATTTTCTTAAGAATATACTGAAAAATACAATTATATGGACAGAACGGGAAAATGCTTTGCAAACAGTATAGCTTTATTAAAAAATGATAAACAAAAATCCATGTCTGAATTAGCTTTGAACTTAGCTAGATTCAATCTTTCGAACTTTTAAATTTGGCTTTCAAATCGATTGAACACAATAATTAATATATTAGTGAATGTAGTGTGTTTAGATTCAATTATATTAACAATAGACTATGGTATTAGTGATTTCAAATATGAAATAATCTATGTAACAGATATATGATAATGCAAAATTTAGTGCATCAGTCTTTATTCTTTTTTTTCTTTTGGACCAAAAAAAAGGCAAACTAAAATAATACAGAATATATTTGTAAATTATAGATGATATGAATAGTCTCTTTGAGGCATTTACACAAGAAAACAAAAAAACATACAAATAATTCTTTCCATTAACATGCAAATTCTTTACATATTTTTTTTATTTGTCTTTCTCCACAGATTTTATGCACTATATACCTAATTATTTCCAAAGTATATTTTCTTACAAACACAACAACAACCACTGGAAGTGGTAACCTGGGTCCCTGATTTGCAACATTAACGATATATTTTCTATATGTGGCTATTTATATATATATATATACATACGTACATAATATATTTTAACATTCAATAACAGTTTTTTTTTTTATCTGAAAAATAAGTCTGCCCAACAAGAGTTGTCGATAAAAATCTTGCATTTTGCACTGTAGCAGTGGCTAAAACTTACAAATATCAATTACAATATAATGATAAAGTACTGGGTTTTGTTAAAAAAAAGTTATATATGCTATATGTCAGATTAGTGGGATAAAGCAATGTTAATATCTTTTGTTAAGTAGCCCATTAGGACGGAGTTGTGGTGACATGATTGGGATACTTTGAGCAACTCCATGAAATTTTGGGGCTTATCAATATTTCATCAGCAAAACAGTAGAAAATTGTAATTTATTAAATATTGCTATTAATTTAAGATAGACTCCAGGTCCATCAGTTTTCTAAATATGCTATTTACTGAAAAAATTAAATAATATTTGTATATATTATTTAGCAGAGTAATAAATTTTATGATGGTAATTACCCGATAATCAATATCAGGAGCATGTAAGATATTCCCTCAATAATTTAATAATAATAATAATAATAAACTTGATATTTGAGTGAGACATTACACTCTTATTCAGAAATATTCTAATTCTTTATATATATAATATAAGATGAATATAACTAGAAATGATAAAATTAAAAAGATTATCTTTATACAGAATACCTACAGAAATATGATTAAGCAAATTATTAAATACAGTTTGTATATTACAAAAGTTAAATGCAATTAAGGTACAGATGATAGCAGAAATGCATTTTTGATGAGAACACACTTCAGTGATTTGAATAAAAGAAATATTAAAAAATTCTTAAAATTTCATCTTGCAAACTGTGAAATGACATAAAGGCACAATGTAATTTTTCTTTGCACTTTTTCAATGTTGTAAATACAATAATTCAATGCAAATTATAATTCAGATATTTTTCAAATGCAAAAATGACAGTGCAAAGTTTCGAAATATCATGGTTTGCTCTCCAAAATATAAATCTGATGATTATGACAATTATAAGTTTATGAATTCTATTCTAATGATTACTATATGATTAATTACATTTTTTAATTTGAGTGCTACATATTCAGTTTCCCAACATTTGTTTTAATGGAGCTTTGTAAGGAATTAACATGTGCAATATATGCATCACATGTATGTGCATTAATAAATGATTTTTTTTCTTCTTCACTATTTAAGTACAAAGTAACTTGTAGCTGATTCAGCTACATTTAGCTGAATAAGCTACATGTGCACATCATGCTAAAATGATATACAGACTATATAAATAGTATTTGTCTATGTTACTATTTGTTACTAAAATCTATTCTATTTTCTGATCATTAAAAATTAAATATAATAAGCACTTCAGATAACTTTAAATTCTGGAAAGTCCGATGTAAAAGTCAAGTAACTTTTGCAGCAAAATAAAATAATACATAATAAACAACATGATGCATTTCATTATATGTGCAGCAACAGATTAATGCTGCAAATTCGTTAGAAAATATATATTTACTTATTGATAATAGGAATTATAGAAGGCAAGTTGACTATATTATAGTTTGGTCAATCAATAATGAAGTTATGAATTAGCGTACAGCATTATGGAAGAACATCACAGAAAACATATTTAACATTATATTACAAATGATCCTATTCAATGTATATGGGAAGTGCTGTCTGTTATTTATAGTAGGTGCTTTTAAATGCCAATGTACAAATAATTTAATAAAAATAAACGATTTAAATTACATTTGGGTTCTAAATACACCTAAAATAATCATCTTTGCTAAATCATTTAGCCTAATCCAATATAAATTATTTTACAACAGTCAAATAAATGCTTAAAAGTATAGGATTGTTCATTTATAGTTTTATACATCTATTTACTTTTTGTTACTTCTGAAATTGCCTTTTATTCTCCACATCTTCATGTTCATTATAATTTTCTTCTTCTGTACTTTCAAGTGGTTGTATGTCATCACCATCTTCTCGTTTTTCTACTTCTGACCAACCATACGTTGAGATACGATCGAGCGATACTATGGAAGACACTAATTCTCCAACGGTTAGAGTAGTTGGTTGTTCAATATCTTTTTTCTGCCTCCAAGATATTAGTAACCAATCCAGAAAAAATAAGAGTGCAGAAGCAACTTTCAATCCCGAACAAACACCTATATATCTGAGAAGAGGGGGAAAACTTTTGTTATATTTTGTTGTTTTAAATCAATTATAACAAATTAAACTGAATCAGACCATAAAGTAATATAAAATTTGTTATTTTATTTAAACCATATAAAGTTACTTGAAATATTTTTATTTAGAAGTATATCAGATGTTTCGGTCCAATCTAAAAAATAATATTCAACCTAATTTAAAGGGTTCAATATTAACCAAATTATGATTTTCATTTCAGAATTTAATTGTGTTTAAATAGAAGCAGAAGCAAATAAGTAATAACAAATTAGTTATTATTAATAATGACAATATTCATTTTTGATTTTTGATCATTATTTATGAAGGTGGTTTATTTTTCAATCTCCAATGGTCCATAAAACAAAGACAAGTGTAAATAACAAAATGAATTTATCATCATATGTTAGGTACAAACATTGTTACTTTTTGACATAGATACAAACAGTGAGAAATTTGTCTAACATGTTGTTAAATTCATTTTGTTATTTACACTTGTCTTTGTTTTATGGACCATCGGAGATTGAAAAAAACAACCTATGTAGTTAAGAACATTTTTTAAACTGAAAGAAATAAGAATTTTATCTCAAGACCGAAATTTGTAAAATAGAATATAATAGCACTACATTTTATCTTAAAAATTTTAAATTCTGTTTTACCAGTGTCATAAATAACAAAATTATCTGTTATAATGTTGATCTCTTTACAATAGGTATCAGACTTCAATTTCAAGAATTTACTTTGTCACAATGAATCTTGAATATTTAATTTTAACTCTATGCAATCTGTAATATTTACATGAGCTATACAAAAACTGTTTAGACTTTTTGTGTCTCAATCCAGCATATATGAAGCATTTAATATTTTGATAGAGGTAGAAGATTAGGCCCACCTCCAGTCAAATTGCTTTATATGTAATTATTAAATCAGCCTTAATATAACCCAATAAATAGTCCAGTGAATCAATTTAATTGAAAGTTATAAATGAATTATTTAAAAGAAATCTGGTGAGAGGAAGAGATGTCTTAATTCATTCACTAATGCAAGCCCAAGCTGTATCTCCAATATTTATTCATGTTTATGCAGCTGTGGCTACTGTTATAAATGCAGAGTTTCCTCAAATATGTGAATTACTATTGAGAAGATTAATACTTCAGTTTAGAAAAGGTATTGAAGAAATAAGTTAGCTTGTAATTCATCTACCCATTTCATTACTTATTTAGTTATCCAACAAGTGGCTCATGAAGTGTTGGCACTAGAAATATTAACATTACTTTTGGAAAATCCTACTGAAGAGTCTTTAGAGATGTGTTGGCTTCTTAAACGACCATGGACAAAGATTAACTGAAGTATCAAAAGATACAGTTAATGCCATATTTGATCACTTGAGAAGCATTTTGCACAATGCAAACGTTGACAAAAGAGTACAATATATGATTGAAGTAATATTTGCGATAATTGAAGAATTAGATGTAGTTGCTGAAGAACAATTCACTCATCTTATTAGTCTGGAAGATGCAGTCGATACAGAAGATATTAGTATAGATTCCATGTCTACTACTAGATACTATATATATATTATTATATATCTTGTATTGTACATTAGATACATCAGCCAAGTTTTAAATTTTTACTTAAATGTATTATATTGTGATTTTGGCAAAACTACCAGAGAACACTGTTTTCAATATGCATTTTATTGCAGAGGCAGTCTCCAATAAAAGATTGTCTCCATATGTGAAAATTGTTTTGGATTGCCACTAGTGTATTGAAATGATGGAAGAGAAAAACAAAAACGAAGTTTATTGTATATTTGTGATATTTTTAAATTTAATTACTTAACAGATGTATACATATATCTAGATCATTACTTGGTTTATTATTTAACCAAGTACTAATGAAGGTTTTTCTAGGTCAGAAGAGAAAAGTAGTGAAAATGAGTGTGATGAAAATGAATCATCAGAAGAAGAGTCCAGAAAAAATTAAAAAGTAAATCATCTTAAATAATTGTGATGGATTGATTTGGTGCAGATTAAAGTTTTTCATCTACTGCATTCTTTTTCCTAATTAAGTTATTGTTTTGAAGTAATTGTAATTTTGTAAATAGTACTAATAAGCATTTTATTGCTGTAAATATTAAATTTTATACTAACTACTGTTATTGAAATTATAGGTTTGTTTTGTAATCAAAAAGTCCACTACTGGCATTTATAGCTAATAAAGTTTGTAAAATATCAAAACAACTCTGGTGCAAGGGTTGTTTTCTTTGACATTTTGGACCTTGTCTATTAACCATCTGGAACAGAATAACTTGAAAATCTTCTTAATTAATAAGGTTGTGCAAAAGAAACCAAAGTTCTGAGAACTTTATAATAAAATTAACACTTTAAAAAAATATAAAAATATCATAAATATACAAAAAAACCTTGTTTTCATTTTCCTTTCCCATAAAAAATTTTTACTTAAAATTAACATCATTCAGAAATAATTCAAAATGTTTTTTGGAATGTTGTTTTGCATTATTTTTACAAATATGCTTGAGTAAAAAAGCTGATATTTTAAAAATCTAATCAATTAACTATTTGAGTTTTTATGAAATGTGTTCAAGAATAACTTGAAGAAAAGAAAAAGTGTTTGAATTAAAAAAAAAAAAACATTTAAATTCAGTTTTATTAATTTTATTACTATAACTTCTAAAACTCAAACTGCACTTACTATATGCTCCAAGAAAACCTTTAACATGAAGCTTAATTTTGCTACCAACTAATGTTTTCGGACTGCTTCACTGACCTTCAGGTTCAAAAACAAGAAAAAACTTTATTCAAGATGAAAGTCCTTTTTCTTAATGGAAAACTTCTAGAATGCTTATCTTTTAAATCAAATCATCATAGGTTCGATTGCGTCAGCTTGTTCTTTAAATTTGCAAATCCGCTGCTTTCCATGCCGATGCTAGTTTACATGATTCCTGAAAATTTATGGCTTGCCCGTTTTCATTGTATTTATTAATATACCATGCTTCTGTATATTTTAGAGCCGTATGTTTGACACAGAAGAGTGGTATATTAATAAATACAATGAAAACGGGCAAGCCATAAATTTTCGGGAATCATGTAAACTAGCATCGGCATAGAAAGCAGCGGATTTGCAAATTTAAAGAACAAGCTGACGCAATCGAATCTATGATGATTTGATTTAAAAGATAAGCATTCTAGAATTTTCCATTAAGAAAAAGAACTTTCATCTTAAATGAAGTTTTTTCTTGTTTTTGAACCTGAAGGACAGTGAAGCTGTCCGAAAACATTAGTTGGTAGCAAAATTAAGCTTCATGTTAAAGGTTTTCTTGGAGCATTAATTTTATTCTTGTTATATTATACTTCAAATTCATTTACATTTGCAAAAATAGAGATATTAAGTACTGAATTAAAGAAAAAAATTAATATATTCTCTTTGATAAATTCATCTAAACAGCATTATTTTATTTTCTATTCTGAAATTTTTCCAAAACAAAATTTTCCCTCTCTTATTTAGTTGATGATTAACCTTACAATTTTTCTAGTGATTTCTATTCAAAGAAAATGCAAAATGCAAAACAGTACAAACTATGCAAAACAGACTAAACAATGTATTCCCAAGCAGATGGATCAAGTATTAAGATGCAAACAAACAGCCAGTTCAGTTACCAGAACCATCTTTTGGACTTTTTCCTGTGCGAAATTTGAAATCAGTTGCAAACAAATTGCAGATCTGCTTGATTTAACGGAAAAGATAACTCATGTGTACTGATATCATACCAGCAATCCTGGCTCACTTAGAATGGCCACCAATTTGAACGTAAGTCAATGAAATTTAAATCTTATCATTTGTATTATCCTTTAATTGCACTTTAATTTTGTTTTACTTTCTCAATCATCAAAACTAAATTCTGGCACTAACAAATTTACTTTTGGTTGGACACTATTGATTATTTTTTCAGCTATAACCAAACTTTGGTTTTTTTTTTTTTTTTGGTCATCTTTGGCTTCAGCCAAAGAAATTGCATAATGCTAAAAAGTAAGTATTTGTCATTTGTCAATTACATAACTCCCTTTGTACTTTGAAATCAAGACTAAATGTCTATTGTATTTTTAACAGTTCACATATTTTTGATGTGCCAAGTACAAACAAATTGTATTATTTTAAATTAAAACTCTCAAAATATAATATATCAACACATGTCAGACATTAACAAATTATTTTATTTCTTTACACTGGACAAAGAACTAATTTATGTGGCAAGAATGTAAATTTGTCCAGTAGCATTGAACAATTGTTCACTCAAAACTGTTTTTTGAAGATCAGTGATGAAAAATGTTGGTATTCCATGTAAGTAAAGATTCTTTTAAGTAGGATTTCAATGTCCATCAAAAGAAAGAAAAACTTCTGAATTGGTTGATTCAGATGTTAATGGCATATTGTTGTGTGATTCTCAAAGATTTTCCATAACTTGTGTTTGAGATTCTGAAGTTGAATGCACAATCACTTTTGTTTAAGCTAAGTAAAGTATTCTATTTATTAAGTGATGTATGATTGATTATGTCATACTTTTTTATTTTATTAATCCCAAAGTAGAATGCATCAATGAATGGTAAAGAACAAGCAGCTACCTTTTTGCTGTCACAACCATGACTGCACAAACAATAGCAAATAGCCAATTACACATTAAATGAACCTTCAGCTTCTGGGAAACCTTCAGCCTGATTTTGGCCAAAGACAATTATTCAATCAGATGTTATTAACCAATTCAATTCCTCTATTCATGCAACAAAATAGCTGCTACTCACATATAGCATAAACTTCGCAGCATTGCTTATCCTGTGGACAAGTTATTTGTGGTACACCTTGTATATTCCATTTATTGTAAATTACATAGAACTATATTATAGGAAACAATATTCTTCACTTATTTTCTTATATACCTTTATTTACAATTTATGTTATAGCATTAGATTGATAAACAAAAGCTCCTACTCATATGTTTATTCAACAGAAAAATCTATAATTTCCAATCATCTAAAACAAAAATTAATAGGTATATTAACTTCTCTGGAATCACCAACCAGTCCTAGACTTAACTACTTTAAGTAAAACAGACATTTTGATATCCAATGGCAACAGGAAAATTACACATGGTTCAGTATTCAAATCTTCAATGTAAATGTATGAGAGACTAGTAAGTAATGTATGTGTGTGATATGACTTGACATTAGGTTTACATTGCTCATTTGATTTTATACTGAAACTTTGGTATATTACCAAAAGTAGTTAAGACTAGGTCCTAGATTGGGAAAATATATGATTTATTTTATTAAAAATATAATATCATAAAAACTCATTGTATTTTTATATAAGTATTATCTCCGTGTAAAATTCTGAAATATTTTTAAAATATTTTAAATTTTTGACAAATAAAACTTGTCATCTTATTCTTTCTGATAATTTCATTAGTGTAATGTTTCTAATTGAATTAACTGTCTTACAATAAAAATATTAATTATAATAATGTTTTTCTCATAATTATACTTTGCTCAGATAATAGTTGTTAATACAACACTCTGAAATAAAATTGGTAATTTCCTAAAAAACCATTTTATATCAACCATTATTTTGATTGCAGCATATAAATAAGCAGATATCTTGTAGTAATTCTCACATTTCCATTATACTGCATATACTTTTTATGAAAAAAATTAGCATTGTTATAACAATGATGACAAACAATAACTGATTACTTTAATGTAACACTTTCTATCATTATTTATACAGTAGTTTTACATAAAATACAAATTATTATTAGTGATTAAAATTATTTAGTTGTTTAGTTGCTTGATTAGTAATTTTTAAAAACTACTAATAATGCACTTTGAATTAGATAAAAAATCATGTTATATATAAAAAAAAATTGTTTTAATGACAAGCTTTCCCTTCTGATAACTAAATTTTTTACTAGTTTATCAATAAGGTGTTTAAAAGTTAATTCTAAATTCAAAATAACTTTCAGATTGCTGAAGAATGAACATAAAATGTAAAAGTCTGGATTTCTTAATAGTGAACAATACAAAATTAATTTATCCAAGTATCTAAGATTTAAAGACTCAAGGGAGTTAACTAAAATATTGAGATCAGTTTATAAAGTTTCTGAATTGCAATTGATGCTTTTTAGATATCAGCATAAATAAACATAATTATGATTTAATATAAAATTTATTTTCTTATTTTACTATTTTGTTAATTGTTATTTCTTTCTGTTAATTACTAATTTTAATATAAAAAATATAATTTATAATTATTTTAACACATATTGGTGATAAATATTTAACATACATTCATACATAAACTAAAGGCATATAAAATTTTAATCTTACCTAAGGCGAAAATGTTCTATATTATACATAAGACAGAATCCACCTTGTCTGCCACAATGTGCTTTCCATAAGATACAGGTGGAATCAATAACATTTCCAAACATAATGGGAGAAGGAATATATCCTAAATATTTCAAATTATGATTAATGTAATTTATATAAATATTGCACATTTATATTTAATTTAATAAAACATAAAAATTTTTAAAAGAAAGAACAAAAAATTTTTTATTTCATTCAGGAAAAGATTATTTCTATAGATTAATTCATAAATATTATAATTTGTTGTGAATACATACCAAATACTCTAAAAATAACAAACTGCATTCCAAGAGCAAATGACCTTTCTTCTTGACTTACAGACCTGTAGAAAAAATTATTATTTATAAAATAAAAATTTATTTATTTTGATAAAATCACCTGAAGTGTCTGAAAGCTTTGTACTTTTAAGAATAATTTCTAAGAGTAAGAAATAATTTCATTCTTTATTTAATAGCAGCAATGAAAAATAAATATCTAAAAATACTTAAACTAAAAGACTTGAAAAAAAGCATGATGATAACTATTTAGAAATAAAATAGTGTTTAACAGTTAATAAACCTTAAAGTATCTTGAGAAAATTGTAGACTTTTATTAAAACAACTTTTATTTTCCAAAACGACAAAAAATTGATAATATAGGGAAAGGAAAAAACTAATGGAATCTATGTACATTACTGATTAATTGGAAATTTTCAACAGTTAAAACAAATAGTTTAAAGACTAAACAATGTATTCCCAAGCAGATGGATCAAGTATTAAGATGCAAACAAACAGCCAGTTCAGTTACCAGAACCATCTTTTGGACTTTTTCCTGTGCGAAATTTGAAATCAGTTGCAAACAAATTGCAGATCTGCTTGATTTAACGGAAAAGATAACTCATGTGTACTGATATCATACCAGCAATCCTGGCTCACTTAGAATGGCCACCAATTTGAACGTAAGTCAATGAAATTTAAATCTTATCATTTGTATTATCCTTTAATTGCACTTTAATTTTGTTTTACTTTCTCAATCATCAAAACTAAATTCTGGCACTAACAAATTTACTTTTGGTTGGACACTATTGATTATTTTTTCAGCTATAACCAAACTTTGGTTTTTTTTTTTTTTTTTTGGTCATCTTTGGCTTCAGCCAAAGAAATTGCATAATGCTAAAAAGTAAGTATTTGTCATTTGTCAATTACATAACTCCCTTTGTACTTTGAAATCAAGACTAAATGTCTATTGTATTTTTAACAGTTCACATATTTTTGATGTGCCAAGTACAAACAAATTGTATTATTTTAAATTAAAACTCTCAAAATATAATATATCAACACATGTCAGACATTAACAAATTATTTTATTTCTTTACACTGGACAAAGAACTAATTTATGTGGCAAGAATGTAAATTTGTCCAGTAGCATTGAACAATTGTTCACTCAAAACTGTTTTTTGAAGATCAGTGATGAAAAATGTTGGTATTCCATGTAAGTAAAGATTCTTTTAAGTAGGATTTCAATGTCCATCAAAAGAAAGAAAAACTTCTGAATTGGTTGATTCAGATGTTAATGGCATATTGTTGTGTGATTCTCAAAGATTTTCCATAACTTGTGTTTGAGATTCTGAAGTTGAATGCACAATCACTTTTGTTTAAGCTAAGTAAAGTATTCTATTTATTAAGTGATGTATGATTGATTATGTCATACTTTTTTATTTTATTAATCCCAAAGTAGAATGCATCAATGAATGGTAAAGAACAAGCAGCTACCTTTTTGCTGTCACAACCATGACTGCACAAACAATAGCAAATAGCCAATTACACATTAAATGAACCTTCAGCTTCTGGGAAACCTTCAGCCTGATTTTGGCCAAAGACAATTATTCAATCAGATGTTATTAACCAATTCAATTCCTCTATTCATGCAACAAAATAGCTGCTACTCACATATAGCATAAACTTCGCAGCATTGCTTATCCTGTGGACAAGTTATTTGTGGTACACCTTGTATATTCCATTTATTGTAAATTACATAGAACTATATTATNCTAACGATAGTTTGTGATCGCCGGAAGTGCTACTGCGTCATAAGGTGTTTTCCTGAACGAACTGATACAGGATAAATTCAATGGCGCTATGGATTCGGACGCCATTTATTGGACTATTAAGTTTGATAACTTGACTCGTGGGTACCTAAACGTTTAGTATTTTAATATTAATTTAATGCAAATGTATACATACCCAATAATATTAAACAGAAAAAATAAATATATTCAATAAAAATCTTTGTTTTAACGAATGTACAATGTTGCGGCTCAGTAAATACATCAACACTGAAATGAAAATCAATCTGGCATAACGAAAATTGGGAAATTACACAGCAAAATCACAAATTGTGCAGCGGCATTATTGTGAACCGGGGTAAACTGAGGGCTACCTGTATATTGAATTATGGTTAACTCTCAATTAATACAGTAAATTTCAACAATTTTTAACATTTAATTATCTAATACTAGATTGTTAATTATTTTCATCTAAACAGATTGTTTTTATACAACATTTTCTTGATCAGTTAGATTCATCATTGAAGCTGATAGAATATATGTACTATACATGCACTCCTTAAACAATTGATAAAGAATTTGAACGAAATGTATTTACCATTCATATTAAACCCAGTATTATTATTTATGTATTGATAATGAAATTTCTTGAAACTAGCTAATAATATTATCTTACTTAAATGCTTAAAAAAACCTCAAACAGAAGAAACAAAATATATAATTTATATATATACATATATAAATTATATATTTTGTTTATGACAAACAAACATTTTAAAATATATAATTTATGATAAAGTATAAACTTTATTCAGAAATCATATACATTTATATTTAAGTAACAGATTTATGTCATATGATATACGATAGATTTACCTTAAAGTAATCATTAGCAGAGGCATTTGGGTTATGGACACTACCAGAGTCATGATGAATAAAAGCACCATGAATGGAATCATTGCTTGACAAACTTGAGGACAGGGTCCACTTGTAGCCAGAGGAATGGCAGTAACTTCCTGAGTCAATGTGGAGTTAGTTATAATACAGGCACAATTGGTATAACTCTGGAAATACAGTTTAATATATTAAAAACAATTTATTATAATTTTACTATATTTGAAAAAATTAAATTTGAAAATAAATTATGCATATAGATTCAATGTTTTAAAGTGAAAATTATTATTATAATTTTAAAATTAAATTCATATAAATAGGAAATAGAAATACAGTCGACCCCCCCTATAAGATCATTGATTTTTCCGTTTTATCTGAATTACATGTTGTACGAGTCACTTAGATTTTACAAATGCGTGTGCCGGGCTGTGAACGGCTCACATATTTGTAAAATCTAAGTGACTCGTACAACATGTAATTCAGATAAAACGGAAAAATCATATAGGGGGGTCGACTGTACAATATATACGATTTTTGGTAAATATCTTCACTGTAATGTTTCCATTAACATAAAATGAGTCATATATTAATTACTTAATTACACACAATTAATATAACAAAAATCTAACTAAAATATTAAAATGAAAATCTGACCACAAGTCATGCACTTCTATTACTCATAAGCTGGATAATTTGATTAAATTAAATAAAATTCCCAAAATTTTATGACTATCAGTCAAGTATGTTATATGTAACAAAAAATAACTATTACTTTAATTAGACAAAAACATATGTTAGCGATAAAACAAATTAAGCTTCAATTTCTTTTAATTTTAATGATTTTAAAGTTATTTAAATGGAATATTCTGAACTGACAGAAAAATTAATGATTGTAAAATATGTTTAATTTTTATGATCTGTTTTAATAAAATAAAGTAAATTACAATAGAACTGTATAGTAATTAATATGTCCCTGGACTAGATTCACCATAAACATGAAAAACATTTCAATTATTGTTCCTACATGGAGTTCTGGACAGGGTGATACATGCAAATGTCTCACCTGGGTTGTTTTATTGTTTTATGATAATAAAAGCTCTGTTATTTCTTTACACTGTATTGATATTTTAGCATTTTTATCATGTTTAGCATTTTTCAACTTTATTATGTTTTTATATTGTATGTTTGTGTATTTTAGTTTATAACTGTCCACAAAAAACCTTTTATCAGTGTTGTGTTTGTTACAATATCCACTAACATTTTCGACCTCCACTGGGAGTAGTCTTTATCAGGTGCTGACTAAGCGTTGTCTCCCCTTGACTGTTAGAATGATGTCGTCCAAGTTATACATATTGCGCATATCATGTTTCACCCCTCCGCTTGTCCCCATTCGAATTCCTCGAATAGGTATCTCCACACCTTTTAGTTTAGTTTATATATATAATTAATAATTACTTCAAACAAACATCATATATATATAAGTTTTATTACTTTAAAATTACTCCAAGATTTGCTTCTGATAACCACTGAAAATGACAGTTATGTGCAAATAAGGAATGTTAACAAAGAACAACTGTAAGGAACCAAGTCTGAGCATTATTTTTAGTTATTTTTTATTTTGCTTTGTATTCTATTTTTGTTTGGGGCTTATGTTTTGTTAGGACAAAGGTTTTCTCACCAATCACCTTAGAAACTTAAAAATAGAAGAAAGAGAACCAACTCACCGAGAAAAAGTGCCATAGAAAAAAAAACTTGTGCACACTTGCGCTCCTGAGTGGAAAAAAGTAAGTCTGCACCGAGGAAGAGGGGGGAAGACCCCACAAGCAACATAGGAACTTGCTAAACCTTAAAGAATAAAACATCCCGAAAAATTGTAAAAAAGAATAATGTAAAAGGTTAGTGAGTATTGTCGAGAAATAGGCTGCCAGGCAGAAAGGAAAAGTTGACTGTTAGCGATAAGTATGTAAATGAGGAGAGTGATCTCACTCAGAATTGTGACATCACCTCACAGTATAAAGTCTGAACCTCAAGTGAAGATGACAGAGGTGAGCTTCTGTTAGCAACAAGTGTGGTGAGCATGGTGAACAGGCCAGGCACATTAACGGTGTAAGGAACCAAGTCCTAGTGTTATTTTTAGTTACTTTTATTTTGCTTATTATTGTATTTTGTTTGGGGCTTATGTTTTGTTAGGACAAAGGTTTCCTCACCATTCACCTTAGAAACTTAAAAATAGAAGAGAAACTAACTCACCAATGAGAGAAAAGCGCCATAGGAAAAACTCGCAAACACTTGCGCTCCTGAGCAGAAAAAAGTAAGTCCGCACCGAGAAAAGGGGGGAGACCCCACAAGCATAACTTAGGACCTTGCTAAACCTTAAAGAATAAAAACATCCCGAAAATTGTCAAAAAGAATAATGTAAAAGGTTAGTGAGTATTGTCGGAAAATAGGCTGCCAGACGAATAGAAAAAGTTTATTGTTACAAATAAGTATGTAAATGAGGGGAGTGATCGATTCAGAATTGTGACGTCACCTCACAGTTATACTGTGAGGTGACCGAACCTCAAGTGAAGATGGATGAGGTAAGCTTCTGTTAGCAACGAGCGTAATGAGCTTCATAGCAGCAAACGAGAGAGAGGTGTCCAATAAGATAAAATAGTTCCAAGGCGATTTTGAAGTTATTCGATTTGTGGATCGAAGATTAGAGAAAGTCTTGAGAGTTGAGGAAAAGGGTTCCTAGTATATTGAGGTGACGATTAGGATTTTTAATTCATAAGAATTATTGTACATAAATTAAGTCTTTGATTTTTGTCGAATTCCAAAGGGGAATAGAATTAAGTTAGAAAATAGATTGATTTGAGTTTTGTCGGGTTGATTCTTATTGATTTTCATTGAATAAATTGTTACTTGATTTTTACTAAATTTTGTATATAGTTAGTACTAGAATATTTATTAAATATTCGATTTGTTTTTGACAAACTATCATTATTTAATTCGGTGCACGCTTAAAGTCCAGGCCTGGCACACTAACGTGAATCCGCATAAAGTACCCGTTAGGGAATGGCTATTTCCGGCACACAGTCATGTCAATAATCATTTAAAAGGCGTAAACATAATATAGTACTTTACACAACTATCTAACTTTAATCATCATTTACAGAAATTAACATTGACTTCTTCAATAAATTATAATGTTTTCTTATATGAAATAACCATTTTCATTATACTTATTATGTATTGCATACATTATGATTTTTAATTCCTGCAAAACTTTAAACTTTAATAACTTTTCAAGTATATGAGATAAAAAGAAAATTAAAAAGCATATTATACAGAATTTATTGCCATTTAATGAATTATGTTTCAAAATGACAAAAATTATTATTGTGGGCAAAGGTAAACTGATTTTTTAAGCATTCAATAATGATGATAAAGGTTTTTCTTGGAATTATCATTATTTCTTTTTTTATTATGTCTATCAATTCTTCAATAGTTATAAGAGCATTATGATATACTCTATCTTTAAGATAAACCCATGTGATTTCTTTTTTATGGAGCTAATTCTAAGTTATGATGCAGTCATTCCACACTGCCACCAGCATATTTTTCATAATCTAATCTGATTACTCGCTTCTCAAACATACTGTAAAGGCTTTTGAACACTTGCTTTGTGTGATGGGGCCTTGCATCATCTTGCATAAACCAGGCACGATGATGTTTATACCCAACAAGCATTTTGTAATAAAACTTCTTTTCCAATAATTCAACATATGCAGCAAAAGTAATGTTCTTTTCGAAGAAGAATGGTCTAAACTCCACTAGACCTGACAGCACACCAATTGGAGTATTAGAATTTTGATGATAATTCTTTACAATAAACA
Source organism: Centruroides sculpturatus (assembly GCF_000671375.1). NCBI lineage: Eukaryota > Metazoa > Arthropoda > Arachnida > Scorpiones > Buthidae > Centruroides > Centruroides sculpturatus. The sequence goes on along the minus strand of NW_019384532.1, from coordinate 67,021 downwards.
CGTTGTTTTAAAACAATTTATTTATTGTAAAGAATTATTAAAATTCTAATACTCTAAAGTGAGTGCCACCATTTTGAAAATGACTGTTAACATCAATCAATCATCGACATCAAAAATGTAAACATTGTACTATATAGGACTTTTTGAATTTTATTTCTCTCATTCAGTTGAAAAGTTATTAAAGTTTTGCATGAATTAAAAATCACCTTGTATATTTACAATAATATTTGTACATTACTGTATTTTTCTAGAATTGCTGATGATGAGTCTCTCTTATAACAATCAAAAATAATTTGTTTATTCTACAGATTAACTTGTGCAACTCTGAGTGCCAACCAGAACTGTGAATTTTGAGTGGAGAAAGTAAAAATGTATTAACTAAGTTTATGGTAAGGTTGTGAAATCAAACTGAAAATTTATATTTCAAAAAAGCATTATTAGAACTAATTTTTTGTTTGAACAAACAAATACATACCTTTGAATATTTTGCAATATTCAAATATTGCAAAAATAACAAACTAATGTTTTTGCTTATGTAACTCTGTCAAAATGTTACAATGCCAAAAATTGTAAACAAACAAAAAAGAAAAACTAACAACACTAAAGATACTGAATCTCTGCCAAGTGCATGGCTATTTAAATGAATCTTTATTACTATTTTATAACATATTTAACCAACATTAAAAAGAATCATCAAATTTTATTTTCAAAAACCAGATGACGTAATTATATAATTACATCAGGTTTTGAACATTTAAACTCTTATTGGCTAATTAAAATTTTAATTCATACTTTAGGTGTTTGATTGTTTATTCGTTTATTTTTAAATATCAATTTAACTAACCTATAAATAAGCTTAAAATTTATATATCAATAGATATAATTGAGAAACATACAAATGGACGGTGACCTCCTTCTGCTTTGCAACCGGCATGACATGGAGAGAAATAAGTGATACCATTTCTTCCACACACGGGCTCTATGTCATTGGGGCTGCATCGACAACCCATATTACAATCAGCTGTGAGATTTACTTGGAATGTTTCCAATTCAGTACTGGAATAATATATTTGATAAATTAAAATCTTGAATAACTGTTATAAAAACACTAAAATCTCTCTTAAAAATTATACTTACTTGTTGAAATATGGTAATGTGGCTCCTGCCATTCTGATATTGTCACAGCCCAAAAAGTATAACAATGTATACAGTCCCATACACACCAAATTGAAGAAAAGAACAAATTGTATTGCTCCTATAAAATTAATATTTTAGTTAATTATGTAATAAAATTGATGTGATAATATTTTTTAGAATTTATTTTCTTCAATTCCATGATACACTAATACTAAAAATTTTAATACTGGTTTTAAAATAATTTGCAGAATAAATTACAATCAAAATGAATGAATGAATTATAGAAAAATTATATGAAATACAAAGATGACTTTTATTGTAAGGATAAATGGCATTTTGTATTTAATATAATAGTGTACAACTAATTTATAATAATGCATGAAGAATATAACATAACAGTAACATTGTATGAAAAACTATTTGGCAAAGTCTTCTGCATACTGTCTTTGATAATATATGAAATGAATAGCAATAAGCAAGTGTTTATTTTTAAAATATTTGTTAGAATATTATCATATGTATGGTTTTAAAAAATCATCATACATACTGTAGCAATTCCAGAAATATTTCCTTATGCAATTTATAAATTTGTTATGTAATTATCAAGTTCTTATTAAAGCTAAATTTTTTTCTAATTAGATTAGAACTACTTCTCAAATTATAAAATGTTGTGAATTTTTGCTTGCTTTATTTTATATTATCTACTAATATTAATTAGATTAAATAATTATTTCACAAAAACATATTTTTCAGTTTCTGCTTAATGAAATTAAATAATAGTTTGTTATGTCATTTGGAAACAGACAAACCTTTTGGTTGCAGCTGAAATCGCTTCAGGAGGTATCCTCCCATAAATATACCTACACATGCTCCAGGAATGGCAATGCCTCCTAAAAAATAAATATTTTTATTATATTTTAAAATAATAATTTATATAATACTCATACTAAAATAATATCCTGTTATGCACTAATTATTATTAAATAATTAATAACCTGATAACTAAGATAAAAATTAATATAGAAATACATATAAAATTCATAATATATATTTAAATACTAAAATACTAATTCATAAGATACTAAAAATAATATTTCTTATAGTAAATATTTATACTATATAACTACTTATAAAAAACTCAAATTTAAAATCTCTTCTATTCTTAATTATCATGTTACAATTATATATATACAGTATATACACTAGCTGTTACCCGCGGCTTTGCCCGCGCGATTTTGCAAGCAAACCCCATTTATATTCAGTATTTCAACAACCATAGTAATTGTTATATAACACCTACCGCTGAGAATGATAAGAATTGCCAAGAATCAAACGAACTATTTTCAATTTTATTGATTTTCTGGAACGTTTACAATCGTTCTATAATCGAACCAATATGCAATAACAAATTCAAATTTAAAATGGTTCAAACATTTTTAAAATCGAAATAGATAAAAATATTTATAACAATGTCTGAAATGCTATCAATTTAATACACCCAAGTACTCGATGAAGACTAAATCCTCTCCCCCCGCGGGGAATTTCGAAAAATCTCTTCTTAATGTGCATTGCCATGGCATACCCTACTTAAATGCAGATAAAAACAAAAAATCGCATCTAAAATAGTACAGTAGAAGCCGTTTTTCTGGTTAAGCCTTAATGCTCTCCCTCTCTCCCTGCGGGGGAATTTAGAAAAATCCCTTCTTAGTGTGCGTTTTCATGACGTACCCTAACTGTGTACCAAATTTCACCTCTTTAGGTTCAGCGGTTTGCTCTGGGCGATGATAAATCAGTGAGCCATTAAGTCGGTCAGGACAAGCAATTATATATATATATAGATATATTTTTATATACTTTTTTTTTTTAACTTAATAGTTATAATTTTTATAAATTTAAATTAAAGCACATTTCTTTTAATTCTGATTAAAATAAATTAATATTTTATCTATTTCCTTTAGATTTTACATTGTTAATATACTGTATAGCATTGTTTACATTGTTAATATACTGTATAGCATGGACCAAATAATGCTTAATTTTATAACTTGTATAGGATAACTTATATAACTTAATAATAGGATGTAACCTAGTTGAATAATATAAATGATTAATTATTCATTTATGTTTAAGAAATAAAGGTCTTCCAAGAAGGGTTATAGATTTTTAGTTGTTTACAAAATACAAATGACTTAATATATGAGTGGTTCATTTATTTCACATTAAGTAGTGATCCATCACAATTATACTTTGAAGATGATGATATATAAATGTCCCCTATGACTGTCTACAAACATCTATCTGGTGATTGAAATTTTCAGTAACCTTTTGGCATGTTTCTGGTGTAATCTCTCAAATAGTATGACAAATGTGTTTAAGATCAGCAATGGTTTGAGGATTTTTATCATAGGCTCTTCCTTTCAGAAAACCCCAAAGGAAGAAGTCTAGTGACATCAAATCACATGATCTTGGAGGAAAATTGACATCACCTTTATGAGAAATTATTTGCCCTGGAAAAATGATATGTAACAAAGTGATATTGTCATGAGTTGTGTGGAAGTCAAACCCTCCAAACAATTGATGGTGTTAGTCACAAGTTTTGTGAATGATGCAAAATTGACATTCTTGGATCCCAATCAACACTTTCACATACTACATTGATGTTTTCATTTATTCTGGCATTCCTCAGCCTACCAGGTATTGGACAATTAAAAACTGCACCAGTCTCTTCAAATTTTGTGCTTAGATTACAAATTGTGAGCTCTATTGGATGCTTATCATGCCAAACACATCACACACTCTTTGATGAGTATTTTTTAAAGAATGCTTCTAGTAATAAGTTTTTTAAAAAATGTGTGAATTTATTTTCTGACATTCCCTCCAGTTTCTGTATTTTGTTACATTGTAATAAGTTTTTAGAATAAGAATGTATTCTTATTGTAAAAATTTATTACAATGTAACAAATATTACAAATATTCTATACATAGCCATGACTGAAATTGTCAAAAATTATGTGTGTCAGATCATACAAAAAATAAAATAAACATCAGCTACAGATGACGATGTGAGGTATAAATAACTGAAATCCTATAGTGCTTTTTGGAAGACCCTTTATAATATCAGTTTTGTAAAATATATACAAGTACAATCTATTAGTAACTTTATGCAAAATGGATACAACACGTATACAATAGTAACTATGCCCAAAACAAACCGACTCACACGTAGGGCCTATGTACTGTACACTCCATAATTTATTGTTTTTGAATGAATTTCGTGTAAAAACTATAATAAATTACGTAATTTAAGTGTAGGATTGTTAATTCTTCGTTCTAGAAGCTTCAAATTTATCGATACCTGTCATTCGAATAGCGAATACCGTGCAGCAAAAGATTCTCATGTTTAAAAACACGAATAATATCAATAATTTTTAAATTAATATAATAAATAAGTATAATTATTTGAAAAATATGTTTTAGATGTTAGTTACTGTGCATAATTCCTGGTATAATCGTTGCATGATTCATAATGCAATGGTGCAATATGCGGGAAGTTCAGAGCACGATAATACTTTTGCGCTTCGTTTACATCTAAAAAAACTATAAAATTTTTCTCGAATGTCATACTTTTGTGTGTTTAAATCAATATGGAGTAACGTAAAGACACTCACGAAACGATCAATTTGGAAAAATTAATTTATATTTTTTCTTTTGTTGAACGCCAACAAGTTTAAATTACTTATAACTGATTGTGATTGCAAAGGGACCACCGAAAAAAACGCTTTGCTTAAAGTTATTTTTATTTATATTGATTTAACTATCTAAAAAATGGTTGGCATACAAAATATTTAGAAGAAATTTTTTAATTAAGTTACTGAAACTGCTAGATATATAGAACAACGCATTCGGGTATGGTGCCGCCATATTTAGTCCTTTTTTGCCGTACTGTGTTTACAAGTAGGAAAGCAAATAGACATTCCAAAATAATATTTGGTTTCATTTAATACAACAACTATACATTTTATTAATATAAATTAAAGTAACCTATAAAAAACAATGAATAAAATACTAAGAACTGAAATAAATATGGAGAATCAGTTATTGGAATGCGCTATTCTTTAAATCTAGACTAGAAATCGATTCGACAATGCCATCTGCTGGACGAAAAAATAACTAATCACAGTATATTTTTATTAATTTTTAAATAAAAGAAATAAGAAACTCCCTGAGAAGGATGAAATAAGCAAAACGTCGTAAGATCATCAAATCCGATTCTTAAAAAATTATTACTTTGTAATTGCTTTGTATTTGTTGTTTCTATGTTTTAAAAGACTTTTTCCAGGACGGCTTTGTAGCGTAAAAAAAAAGGTCGGGTCGTCTGAAGTTTCTATTAAGAAACATTTAAAAGAAATATGATGATCGCCCAAAAATTTTTGGAAGCGACTACGTCTTAATTAAAAAAAAAAATTTATTATCCAGCGAAAATTTAAAACTTAAAATTTAATAATAATTCGCCGCCAGAGAAAGGATAGAAGATAATTTACATTAAGCAGCGCTAATTTCCAGTAGATATAAAAAAATTCTCGGAAAAGGGTGAAATAAACAAGACGTAGTAAGATCATCAAATCAAATTCTTAAAAAATTATTACTTTTTAATTGGTTGTTTCTATGTTTTAAAGGACTTTTTGAAAGACGGCCATGTAGCCTAAAAAGGAAGGTCGGGTCGTCTGAAGTTTCTATTAAGGAACATTTAAAGTAAGATTTTACCCCCCGAGGTAAGGAAGATAAAACTGCGCAATGTGTTATGTGAAAGAAATGAACAAGCGTTATTGAAAAGTGACATTTTTTTCTTATTTTCTGAGCAGATTCGTGGACGCCGATGATCCCCAAAATTGTTTCATTCCATAATTTTATGCTAATTACACACTTTAGATCATTAAAAGGTTAGTTTATTCGTCATAGCACACCTCGGGTATGTTATACAGCATATGCTGGACATGATAAAGTGCATAGATTTTAATTATTTTTTTTATTAATTTGGATACCTTTTTCTTCTCAGAGAGTACTGAAGTTAAGAATATGTTGTTAGTTTGTAATAATTAGTCCTATAGTGGGCTCATAACATTAAAATAGTCACTGTAATAGGGTTCATAAGGTTATGTATAGTTATTATCTATATTTATTTTATCAGGGTGTGTGCGGGGAATGTTACTTATTATAATTTTTTTACTTATTTTTACATTGAACACACATATAGGAAAGACTAGTGTGTTTAGTAAATAACCAAATCTAACTTTCTAGTTTGTCCAAGGTTGCAGAAGAAAGGAATACAACTGTAGCTAAATCAGTGATAGATTGAGGCATGTTAAAAATCAACTGTTTCACGTTACAAAAATTTCTAAGCCATGAAGTCGAAAATTTAAAATATATAACATTATAAGTTGTTTAAATATCACATGGAAAATACAAGTTTACCCCATCACTTCGTATAACTGTTTGTAACATCCTGTTCTTTGTTGTATAAATCTGTAATGAAATCCAAAAAATAATTTGTTAAAAATATTAATTTTATTTAATTATAACAAAAAACAGTTTTCAATCTTTGAAAAATGATTTTATACTTGAAAAATGACAGTGAAAAATCATTTATCAAGAATAGAGAACAATAAAATAAAATTATTTAAGACAGCAAATAAGCCATTTCTTTTTCTTCAGGCCACCACCAGTATTTNTCATCTTCCATCGAGGGGTAGAAGAGCACTTACCCAATGCTGTAGCATTCGGAGACATGGCAAATTGCTGTGATGATGATGAGACTTGCTGCAAAGAAGTGGAGACGTCGAGACCGATACGCCCACAAACGAGACCACCCATTGTTTTTGAAAATCCGGTCAGGTGGGTGGAACCATTGTTCGTACCGACAACTCGGTACCAATAATTTATCCATGCAACGGTGCTTCTTATATGTTAACGTCAGAATTTCTTGTTGTTAATGTTAAATTTAGAAAAAGGATGCGTTTATCTGTGTACTCGCTGCTCCGAAACATCTAAAAAACGCTGCAACCCACTGTACTCAGAAGACATTACTGTTACTCACTCCAAGAATCGTCACGAATGCTCGAAAGTTTTGCCAATGTTTGGCATGTTGTAGGTCTCTATCGATCGTGATTTTTGAAGTTTTCCAATGATGGGATTTTCGAGGGGCGACAACGTGTCGTGAATGAGTTAAATATGAATTTTTTCATTAAAATTCCCTAAAAAACGACAAAAATCGTACTCGAGGTGAGTGATGTTGCGTAATCGAAACTGATGATAATCATCTGCTGTTCTCAGAAAATGCTTTAGTAATTTTTTTTTTCGATTTAATTTATTTTTTATTTATTTTTTAAAAAGTTTTTTTGATGTAGTTTTGACTCATTAATTACTTAAAACCAGAAATATTCAGCTCTACCTACACACTTCAACTATCAATCTATCAATCAAAATCTTCGAAAGATATTTATCAGTTTGTAAATTTATTTATTTATTTATTTTTTAATGGATTATAAAACAAACAACCGGTCGAAAAATTGTTTGTGGCAGGTCATGTGATCGAGTAGATCGGAGGTGTTTTTTATTATTTACTNCCTAAAAAACGACAAAAATCGTACTCGAGGTGAGTGATGTTGCGTAATCGAAACTGATGATGTTCATCTGCTGTTCTTAGAAAATGCTTTAGTAATTCTTTTTTTTTCGATTTAATTTATTTTTTTTTATTTTTTAAAAAGTTTTTTTGATGTAGTTTTGACTCATTAATTACTTAAAACCAGAAATATTCAGCTCTACCTACACACTTCAACTATCGATCTATCAATCAAAATCTTCGAAAGATATTTATCAGTTTGTAAATTTATTTATTTATTTTTTTTTTAATGGATTATAAAACAAACAACCGGTCGAAAAATTGTTTGTGGCAGGTCATGTGATCGAGTAGATCGGAGGTGTTTTTTATTATTTACTNTAAGTTTAACTTGCTAAAACTTCTCTCGCACGAAGCAATAGAAACGGGAAGAGTTAGAAATATTTGAAGAGCGACATTGATATTTGAGTAAGACTCAATTAAACCAAAATCACGAGGAGCCTGTAGAATATTAAGCGGAGATGCAGTTTCTATATTTTGTATGAGAGTCGTTAATTCAAAATAAAACCTTTCAATTTCACTTGTAAATTCGTACTTTTTTAAATCTTTGCTATATTTTATAGCGAGATCTGCAGCCGATTTGTTTAAACTAGCAACACTAATGTATTGTAAAGACGAGCCACAGAGAAAGCAAAAATCGTCACAGATAGTTTTCATTTTTTCATAACGCCAATCTATTTGACACAATAGAGTGTCAAGAACACTGTAAATTTGTATTTTAAATAATTTTTCGGGTGTCAAGTTACTTCCTTCATCTGGTGTTTTATCTATTTCCATTATCTTAACTCTTTTTT
>NW_019384532.1:44261-57964 GCF_000671375.1 Centruroides sculpturatus | reverse complement strand
AACATGTTTTCATTTATCATCTGTTTGATTTTTATCCTTTGCTTCTAATGTGGCTTTATGTTGCCGATCTTACCCCGCTAGTCATGATTTCGAAACATTAAGTACAACCCTGAGAACAGAATGCCAAGCCACGATCTGGCCACGTGAATAAGTTGAAGTTACATCCTTCTAACAGCAAAAGTAACTTTCGTTATTATGGAATTATAATAAAACCTGCCAATTCTATATAAATGAAAGCAATATATTATATGGAATTAAACGAAAATGAAAATTTGCTTGAAAATTCAACTACGCTTGTTGCAGAACAATACAATCACTACACTCAACAAGCCACCAATAAAACTCAACTGCCTAACCTAAAACCAGAGTCTCCTTTTATTTTATTTTGAGAAAATTGAGAAGACGAACTTGCCCCGTATGCCGAACTTACTTCGGNGCATGTTAAGCTTTACTTAAATTTTGTGTAATAAATACTGCTGTAAACTGAATAAAAAGCTTTGCATATTGTCTACTGGAATGTTACCTTACTATGAAACTGGTTAAAATCAGTTTGGAAATAAAAATAATTAAGATAACTATAACTTTACAAAAAGAGAAAAATTGCCGAAGTTGCCCCGGGTATAAAAGAAACTTCAGCAATTTCTCTCTTTTTGTAAAGTTATAATTATTTTCATTAAAGTTGCTCCTGGTATAGAGGCAACAGTAATGGGGCATAAAGGCGGGTATATAAATTTATGTTATTAACAATGTATAAGTTGGAATTAACTATTAAAACAAAGAAATACAAGTTCAACACCTATTTAATATTATTACAACGAAATGCAAGTTCAAAGACATATATACATGAATAACAAATGCAAACATGTTTTCATTTATCATCTGTTTGATTTTTATCCTTTGCTTCTAATGTGGCTTTATGTTGCCGATCTTACCCCGCTAGTCATGATTTCGAAACATTAAGTACAACCCTGAGAACAGAATGCCAAGCCACGATCTGGCCACGTGAATAAGTTGAAGTTACATCCTTCTAACAGCAAAAGTAACTTTCGTTATTATAGAATTATAATAAAACCTGTCAATTCTATATATATGAAAGCAATATATTATATGGAATTGAACGAAAATGAAAATTTGCTTGAAAATTCAACTACGCTTGTTGGAGAACAATACAAACACTACACTCAACAAGCCACCAATAAAACTCAACTGCCTAACCTAAAACCAGAGTCTCCTTTTATTTTATTTTTAAGAAAATTGAAAAGACGAACTTGCCCCGTATGCCGAACTTACTTCGGTCTTCCCTATAACAGGAGGAAAGTGTAGCGCTAGATCAAAAAGTGACCCCTCTCAAATTTTTAATTTTTGGACTCGAGACACCTTGAAATTTCGAGATATGCAAAAGATTCAAGGTTTTTTTTCTATACTGTATGCGTGGATGTTAGATTGTGTGGCGGGGCATGATTTCGTTCACCCTATTTCAAGCCTAATCATTTCTGTAATCAGTGATCAGAATCGGAGTCAGATGGTTTTAACACAAGAGTTAGTTATTAAGCGTCAAAGTAGTTAAACTAAATCGTGAACTAAAACATTCTAACATCTTAGGAGAGAACATCTTAACGGGTTTTACTGTACTATTATAAAATGACAAAAAAGCTTACTTTAAGGGTAGAGACGAATTTTATTTTATTATTATTATTTCTTATTTTGAACGCTAATAACGAGTAAAATATTCATTAAGAGATATGACACATGACCACTTTTATGTCTTCACTCTGTCGACCTTTAATTAAGAACCAAAATTTAATAGTATTAATGCCCCATCATACGCAAGCCACAGTGCCACACTTCGTTTCTTAAACTTTACCCATTCTGAGATATTGTTTAATATCTCAGAACAGAGAATAAAGAAATTAAACAATATAGATGCCAACACACACGCGCGCGCGAATTTTTCCCCTTTTATTCACTTTTTTGAAAGGTTCGGTAGGTCTCCAAACGTGTAACTTTGCAAAAGAAACTTGGAAGGTCAAATTTGACACGATTCCAATACTTTCCCGTTTTAAATACATAACAAGTTGGTAAGTAAAGAAGAGTCGGAGTCAATGGATTTTTTGTCGACTCCGACTCCGGCTAAGACACCAAAACTCCACGACTCTGACTCTGACTCTGACTCCGACTCCACAGCCCTGGTTAAGAGGAAACGTCTGCAGTTACAGTATTTTTAAACATTTTAATGATTGAACCTTGATAATTCTATATCGAGAAAATAAAACAATGAAGTTAATTTATAAATAACATCTTTTTGATGATTTTTTGTGGATAATCTTTTCATCAGTTCAAATTTGAAAAAATTAAAATCTTCGTATCAATTCAAGAATGTCGATTATAACTAATGTCAACACAAAAAAAATATCTGCTTTATTTCAGTTAATCTAAAAGCAGTTTTTCTCAACCAATTCCGTTATTAAATAATACAAGACTTGACATCTTACAGTAATTTATATATTACTGTCATATTGTTAGGGTTAAGATCTTTTATCATTTAACATTTTCGATATGCTAATGATAATTCGTCGGTTCACAGCGCAGGATAGGATGACAAATTATACATACCAGCAATGTCTTCAAAAAATTATTTATTGAAGTTATTACTATAGACATAAATCACAAAGCAGTTGACTGCACAGACAAAAGAACAAAAAGAAAAAAAACGTGACCGAAACGAACAAAACGGGGATATTAATATTAAAAAACGGGACGAAACGAGATCTCGCACTCTTCTCGCGATCACTATCGTTGAGGAGTTGTTAATAAACACGGACGTCTAACACATATAACTTTAGATTTTAAAATCAGACAGATTAGTTATATAAAACATATATGTTTGTAAATTTAGATATTAAATTTAAGCATTAATTATTATAAGCATTTAATCTGAACTTTAAAGTAACTCAATTACTATTTATTATTTCATTTGTTCAATTTATACGAAGTTAAAATCGAGAAATAAATCGTCGTCGTCGTCAAATATTAACTTGGAATTTGGATATACTGTAGAACGTTACGAAGTTTCGGAAGCGTAACTAGGCAAAGTTGTCAAACTGTAGACCGCAAGCTGTTCCACGTGACAAAAGAGTTAATCACGTGTTAATAAGTCATTTGCTCTATCACGTGATTAGTGCAAACAGAACGGATTTTTCTGCCAGAAGAAAAGCTACACAGAAACGCGTCAGAGACCTTGTCACGTGACCGAGTGACGTCGATATCGGGTCACGTGACACAATTTCTGTGCGGATCGCCCGAAAAAATGTTATGCGTTTTCTGAATGTATATTAAATATACATTCTTTTAATATAATCTAATTTAAAACATTAATAGTCCCTTAGACTGCATAATTACCATTAAAATATATTAATGATTTTAATATAAGTAAAATTTTAAAAAAGAAGTGGTAATATTGCTCAATTTCTGCAATTTATATAGTATGAATATCTACCAATTAATTAAAGAAACAAATTATATATTATAACAAACTGAATGTCTATGAAACATCATAGCTACATGTAGAATTTACGTACATGTAAAAATGTACGTAAAATGGCAGCCCTGTCGATTCGATTGTTGGCTAAACAAAGAACCGTTGAAGAATTTACTAGAATCAAAATTAACATTATTTACGATAATAGTAATGAACTAATACGTTAATATAACATAGAATTAATAGTATACAATCAATTAATAATTAACTAAACATAAAATTTAATTACATTAGATTAAATTGCAATTAATTTACAGATCATTAATTAACGTAAACAAAACAACACGAATTTTTTTTAGAAAATAAAACAGAATATAAGCAGATAAATAATATACCAAACAAAAGTACACATACTTTCATATTAGAATTCTTTGTTTTTATATTTTTAATACAAAAATTTGATTTTATGCGAATGTTTTTACCGAATATATGTACATTTAGGCCAATGACCTTGGATTTCCTTCCGAGTATGGCTAAACGTCCAGTGTCGGCATTCGTTGAAAAACAATGCGTTAACAAAATATTAAACTTACTGAAAACAATAAAAATATATAACAGTGAGATTATATTAAAAAACTTAATGTACTTAAATTTTAAGGTTAACCACAAATTACGTTACTATTCCAGCATTAGTCAATAATTAGATTTTTTTCTCTTGGATAGTCTTTTTTTATGAATATCATTGTAAGAAGAAAGTTTTTCCATGGTAAAACATGCGATTTTATGGTAAACGTTATCTGTTATGATATTTTATTTTTAAAAAAATCTTTTTATATTATTAATTATTATAAAATGACAAAAAGCTTAATTTTGAGGGTTAAGACGAGTTTATTTAAAAATTGTAAATGCTAATAACGTGTAAAAATCTTCATTAAATCTTTAGAAGTTTTACTGGAGGATCAATTGGATTCAGTACAACGATGGAACAAACATCCAATGATTATAATGTAAACTGTCTCTGATTTCAATTCTTTTTTATTGTTTAAAACGCATACTTGTTTGTACGAATTACATTATACAATGCACATTGTTACACGAAGAACGATTTTATAAAATTTCAATGACTTAATTCATGTAGTTTCTCCGAAACTATTACATTTATTGTTTAGGATTAACATCAATGAACAAAGAAAAACAACAAAATCTTTTGAAATAATAAATTCCGGTAAAACGGTTATTATTAGCACACATATAAATAATTTTACATCAGACAATTTAAAGTATTTTAAAAAAAAGCGATGAAATTAATAAGAAAATGTATCGGAGGTTCGGGAAGAACTTGGTAATATGTTCACGCTTTCGGCCATGGCGCCATCTAGCGAGAACGATATAAACGAATTTATCTCTCTAGACAGCGACGAATAGAGGTATTTTATTAATAGTTAATTACAATTATCCGATATATATCGTATATCGTTTTATTATTTTAAACGATGACATAAAAAATATATTAACATTCGTCGCTTGTCTTTTTCTATTATCAAATTTATTTGTTGAGATATTGTCCCAAATCTGTTAAAATTATTTACTTGTTAAAAAATCATTTTAAAGAAATAAAACGATTGTAAGGAATATTTAAGCGAAAATCGTAATTTATTTGGCATTAAATTTTTATTGGAATTCGCACCACATTTCATTTTATACGAAAGATATTAGCAAAATATTTTGTCAACGCCAACCGAAAACGAAATTGATGCAAATCCAATTGCCGCCATTGGAGCTGTTCGACAAGACATTCCTGTACTTTATATTAAAAAAATCGAAAATTTTCAATCACACAATATTTTAGGACAGGACGCCCATTCGGCCCTTGGACATTGGTCTCATAGCCGCTCTTTTCATCTTCCATTATTTAAAAACATTGTATATGAACATTCTCGCGTGTTACCGTTTGTCATGATTATACTGGTCCTCTGTATCTCTCTTATTGTTTTTATTATTGTACACTGTCGAGCGAATTTTCCTCGCGCTAACCCTCTCCTCTAATACAACCAGTAGCATTCCTTGATTAATTTATCATTGTATATTACCGCGCATAATCATTGTTTAATATAATCTTATAATATTCCTTGTAATGATCAGCTCTTGAATAAGCAATTCTGTAACACTTTTCCTTCGTATATGTGGAAGTCAGTAAGATACTGTACGTGGAAATGGCACTATGTACCGCGTGAACGTACCATGCTGTACGCATCATACCCAAATACCACCTTTTAAGCGTTTGAAGACTGTGTACCGTGTACTTAGTACTATGGTCGTCTAACATTTAACAGATGTGTGCCTAGTTGTATTTCAAGAGTTATGATCGAGCATCGTGTACAACGTACTTCCAATTTATTCATCAATCTTTGGAAATTCATCTCATTCTCTACCAAAAGAGCCATATCGTCTACAGATCTGTTTCAGTTTATATTTCTACCTCCAATTTTAACTCCTTTTCATCTGGATTTGTTTACTTTGTCTAAATCATATTTAAAAAAGCTTAAACACTATATCAGCGGACATTTATCGTTAAACCATTTAAAGGCTTTAAATACTACAAGTTTTGTTTTGATATTAAAAAGGTCCACGTTTATACAGTGATAGCTCGATTTTCTTCGATAATCCGTTCGAAAACAATCCGAGAAATCCGAAACCGACGAAAACTGACGCAATTATTTCCATATGAATCAACATAAATCCAATTAATTCGTTCTAGACACTCCGAAATACATACCAAAATACATTTTATAGAGAATAAATATAGTGTTTAATACTAAAAACAATAAGAATTTAATATAAAATGAATATAAAACACTAATGTAATAAATAAATGAACATTTAATATAGCATTCGAAGGGCTGCCGGCTCTGGAAACTTTCTTTGGTCCCATGGTGGAGCTAAAAGGAAAGGAAAGCAATAGAATTGTTTGGCTTTTTTTTAAAAAACGCTTTCCACCCTGTGGGCACTAAGAGGGCCTTCTTTTAGTTGAATAAAGATGAAATGCTCTTCACATAATTCAGCAGTGAAATTCTTGCCGAATTCTAAATGTATTCATTGGTGAAGTCTCTAGTAACTTACCTATTAGTTTAGTTAGGTTTACTCGTACAACGCTGTAAAATTCTAGAATTTAAATATTTTATTGTTTAAAATATATATTTAAACAATAAATTATTAATTTATAAAATTATTAGACTACTATTTTAATTACATAAAATTATAAAACATAACTTAATCATCTTTAAAAGTAAAATCAAAATTTACAATGATGTAGACTCTTAGAATTTGCCATTTTTTAAAGTTATTTTCTTAATTTTTAATCAATTTTTTAACTACATAAATTATAAATTTTACTTTTATTCGCCATTTCTTTTTTTTTATTATTTATTTTCCTTCGATTGATAAAGTAAATCTGTCGAAAATAACCGAAAATATTTCGGGAAGATCGCGAAAACGTTCGAAAAACGCTAAAACATCCGAGAAACGTCGTCGTGACGTCACAAGTAAAAATATTATTTTATTTATATTACAAATACAAGAAATAAATCAATAAAAACAAACCTTTTATACCAGGATAATTATATATTTAGACTTGGTTCCGATTGTATATCGGCCTATATCTGGATCGGTATCAATATCCCAATCCGATCTTAAACATGAAAGTTAGTTATTTTAGATATCCTAAAGATCCAATAATAAGAAAATAGATTCATAATTGCAAACGAAAAGACAAATTCAATCCTGATTCTTGTTATGTTTGATCTGATCATTTCACAGAAAATGATTTTGAGAGAAATTTAAAAGCCGAATTATTAGGTTTATTGGCAAACCATAAACCAAAGAAAACTTCATTACCGACAATAAATTTAGGAAATATAGAAAATGAAAATCAGGAATCATCGGTCGAATCAAAGAAAGAATCGTTTATTAAAAAGAAATAGAAAAAAACCTGATAAAAAAACTTTTAGATGTAAATAAACAGGATAAACATAAACCAGGAGAATTTATTATATGTAATGATTGTAAAACTTTAGAAGATCTTAATTTTAAATTAAAACATGGAAATTCTATTTTAAAAATGAAGATTAAATATATTGAGATAAGAATGCAAGCAATCCAAAGAAATCTGAAATTTTGGAAAAATAAAACTGTCATCATCCAAAAAGAACATGAAAAATTGAAAAAAAAATGAATGAAAAAATTAAAGAGATTTTGTTATATCAATATTGAAAGGTACGTTTACAGAAACATAAATATATAATCTGCTGGAGAGAAAACAGAAAATTAAATGGAAGAAAAAAGATATAAATTTGGCATTTACTATGAGATATTTAAGCTTAATACTTAAGAAATCAAATGATTATCCTGTTACCTGAAGTTTCGACACTTCAACGGTGGGCTTCAAAAATATATCTTTTTGAGCCATATTAAATGATGTTATAAACATCATGAAAATTAAAGGCTTTGAACTTTCAGAAGAGGAAAAACTGACAGTTCTGCAGTTTGACGAGATGAAGGTAAATACTGTATATACTGTATTCATATTGATTAAACTATATAATTCAATAATAATTTTAATTTGGCACTCGGCTTTCTACACCAAGAATAAGAATTTAATCGTTTTTTAAACGTTAACGATCACTAATAAGTTTAAAATTGTTATTATTAATTATTATTATAACTTATATTGGCTATAATAAAAATAATTACTATGCAACGTTCACCACCCAAACGAGTAAGACCTCCATTAAATCGTACCCAACCAGGAACAAAGAAGAACCAGTCATCTTCAGCAAATTCTAAAACGATAATGGACTTTAATTTTTGCCCAGAAGAAAATCTTCAGGAAGAATGCATTGAAGAAGTGAATTATACTCGAAAATCATCGCAAACTAGTGCAAATGATACTCCAGGTGAGTCAACTATTTCTGAACAAATTTTGACTAATAAACCGGACATTTCATTAGACACCATTACTTCAGTGCTTTGGGACAAAATTTCGGATTTGATAAATACAACTAATGACAAACTCTTTAATCAAATGGTAATTATTAAACAGGAACTTGATATTATTCACGAAAACATTCGTGAAACGAAAGAAACTCAGAAAAAAATGGAAGATCAGATTAATAGTTTGAAGCAAGAAATAGACAAATTACAAACGGATAAAGAACTCCTACAATTTAAAATGGACTCGTTAACAAATGAACATCGTTACAACAATATAATTATGTATAATTACCCAAATCATAAAAACATTTCAAAAGCAGAAATACTCAACTTTATTACTAATACATTAAATTTACAAGAAATAACTCAAAAGGATATACTTGAGATAATTCAATTATCAAAAACTCCAAACCTAATAATTAGAATCACTTTTAATAATAATCAAACGAGAGATCTCATCTTTTCTTCATTTATACGTATAAAACAACAAAATCTTCTTGGTGATTGGCTCAATGTACAGATCTCCCCGGATATAACTATTAACTCAAGAACTAGACGTAAAAAACTACTACCAAATTTTTATGAACTACGAAAACAAAATCCTCAGGTGAAATTACGAAACGATATTTTAACAGTTGAGCGAGAAAAGATAACTTACAGTTTAAGAACGGGAAAATTGGTATATGTTGATACGTTTCTCCCATCATCAGGAATAACGACTTTATCTAAATGACAAATCAACAATAGAGAGAAAACTCAATATCGCAAATCATGTTCTAATAATCAATATTTAACAATAATAAATTGGAATAGCCAAGGACTTAAAAATAAAATACCACAATTAAATGTCTTTAATTCGAAGCACGAACCGGATATTACTGCAATTACCGAAACCTGGATAACCTCAGAATCAATCTATAACTCAAACTTCTTCGAAAATTATACATTGGTATCAACTCTAGCGAAAAAACCAATAGGCCCAGGCCGTCCAAGTGGAGGCCTGTGTTTACTAATAAAAAAAGGTCTTTGTAAAATTCTACAGACAAAAAAATCTAACAATTTTATTCTCCTTCTCATTCAATTCATGAAACCAACTCTAAATAACACTACGAATAACCTAATAAATCTGATGCTCATATATATTCCACCTGAAGACATATCAACATTGAATGAAATATCTAAACAAATAGAACTTTGGCATTATACGACTCCTTACTACATATTAGTCGGCGACTTCAACGCGAGAATTGCAGAGAAAATGGATTCTAAATATACTGGTAATAACTTTTTAATACAAAATATCCGTCAATCAAAAGATAAGCACTTAAATAACCTCGGTCAAAAGCTAATTGAAGTAATAAAAAATCTCAAAATGTATATAATTAATGGACGGCTTAAGAACGATATTCCTGCAGAATATACTTGTCTAACTCACAATGGAAGATCAACTATTGATTACACGATATGTTCAGAATTGTTATTGGATTATTGCTTGAGATTTGATGTTCTTGATTTTGATATTTCGGATCACCTTCCTACAAAAACAACTTTTCTATTCTTCTTGGAAAAAAATTCTAAAAATACCTTAAATAAAAAAATAAGTATACAATATAAATCAAATAGATACGCTAATGAATTTGAAAACCGATTTGATAACATCCCGAAAATTACAGAATGCAACAGCGACGAAATATATAACTTAATGATAAATATAATGAATAATTACATAATTGTGGATAGCGACAGAAAGAAACTTCACAAAGAATCTGGACAGGAATGGTTCGATTACGACTGCTACAATATGAAAAAGGAAAAAATAGCAAAATTAAAAACGTTCAGAAAAAATTCAAATGAAATCAACTTTAATAAATATAAGGAAGCAAAACGAACGTATAACAACTTAATTAAGACAAAAAAGAAAAATTATTTTAGAAAGCTCGAACTAAATCTAATTCAATATAATAAGGACAATAAATTTTTTTGGTCCACTGTAAGGAAATACCGACCTAAACCTTGTATAAATGAAATCTCTCCAATTATTGACTTCGATACCTGGAAAAATTTTTTTCAACGTTATCCAAGTATTTACTTAAAACCTCCAACAATAAATAATGCAAAAGCTTATGACGAACATCTAGATGCTGACTTTACAATTGAAGAATTAAATGATGCAATTCAAAAAACCAAAAGCCACACAACTCCAGGTCATGATAATATTCCTACGAAATTTTTAAAATCAATGTCTAACAGCTCTAGATCAAAATTACTTCATTTATATAATATTATGTACAAAACATCTACTTTTCCCGAATCTTGGAATACAGTTAATTTAACCATGATTTATAAAAAGGGTGACAAATCATCTCCAAATAACTACAGACCTATTGCACTGCTATCAACGTTAAGAAAATGTTTTACCTCCATAATAGCAAATAGATTTCAGCAATGGACTAAAACTAATGAATTAGAAGCCAAATTTCAATACGCCTTCACAAAAAACAAAGGAACAGAATCTGCTATATTTATTTTATTAATGATAATTCAACTGCATCTTTTAAAAAAACATAGGAAAGTTTACGCCGCATTTATCGACATTAAAAAAGCTTTTGACTCAATCTACACACCGTTATTAATAAATAAATTAAAAGCTAGTGGTGCAAGTGTCAAATTCACTTCTACAATAAAACAGTTATATGGAAATTATACCATTAGAATCAAACAAGGAAATTCGATATCTCCACCTCTAAATCTTTCACGTGGTGTACTTCAAGGAGATCCTCTGTCACCATATCTGTTTAATTTTTATCTAAGGGACATTGATCAACTTTTTAATTATTCCTCAGATGGCATCGAAATAAACAATACCTCTTTTCATTACATCCTTTTCGCCGACGATCTAGTAATTTTAGCTCCAAATAAAATATCTCTGCAACGCAAAATCAATCAACTCAATCATTATTTCAACTCAATTTACCTCGAAATAAATCCTACAAAAACTAACATTGTCATTTTTCGTAAAAACAAAAAATTAGCTAATAAGGACTCGAAAATTTATCACGAAAATACTCTACTACAAATAACTAATGAAGTCAAATATTTGGGAGTGGAATTTGATTGGAACTTAACCTTTAAACATCAAGTGTCAAAATTAAATGTCAGGGTCAAAAAGGCAATCGATAACCTCTTATTTTTATGTTCAACAATGAAAACGTCAAATTTAAGCATTCATCTTAAACTTTATAATACTACAATAAGTCCTATCATTTATTACGCCAGCCCAATTTGGGGCTTGGATTACATTTACAGTCTCGAATCTCTGCATATTTATTTCCTACGTAAATTGTTACAACTAGAAAATACTATACCTGGATATGCCATTCGACACGAAACATCACGTTCTTGGATCTTTCCTCAATTGTTAAAAAGAATAATAAAATTTTACTACAGACTTAAATATAAAAGCGATGACAATACTAGACTATTATACCAAGAAATGGTAAAACAAAGTAAAAACAACAATAATAAACAGTTATGGCAATATAAAATTCGAAGAATATTAAACTCTTTTGGAATATCGGAACTATTGTTTACAGACTCAATTCATGACTGGAAATATGGTTACTCTCTTTTGATGAATTCTGCTATCGCTCAATCAATCAATAAAGATCAACTTTCCTTAAACCAAAGTAATTATCATCCCTGGTACACCAACATCTTAAATATCCCTTCGTTCCAACCTTATATATGGCTACCAATAGACCTGAATGTAAAACGATTAATAATTCAACTACGCCTAAATAAATACTCGCTTTTTATTAATAATACTTATATAAATCTTTCAAATACACACTGCCTGCTATGTCAACAAGAGGATTTTTCGGTGCTTCACCTCCTACAAAACTGTCAACCCTTGAATAATATACGTGAAAAATGCAATATCAAAAATATATGCTGTTTAAATTCACCTATTGACTTCAAAAATAAATTAAATAATATTAATAAAAAAGATGCTTACAAAATTTTTAATTTTTTTGTAAAATTTACTGAGAAAATTCTCTGTAATATTTAACCATTGGCTTATCATCACAACTTTAAATCCTAGAAAATGAATTACTAAGACAATTTGTATTTTTTGAGTTGTTTAAAACATCAACTAATGTTATGTTGTTAAGTCATGTTGACTTACTGATTTATTTTTTTATTATGTTTCTTATTATATAATTATGTAAAATAAAATGTAAAATTATATTACTATATGTATACCCCCCAAAATAGGGGAAATTCCCTTGGAAATAAATTATTATTATTATTATTATTATTATAATTTTAATTTTCTGTTTTAACATTTTACTGATATTTTCAGGTAAAGCACATATATAAATATGATAAAGTGAGGGATAAAGTTATTGGACCCAATAATCAAGTTTTAGTAATGATGGCAAGAGGACTATTTGCACCATGGAAACAACTAGTTTACGTGGATTTTCATGTTAAAATGAAAAAACAACTTTTATTTACTGTTATTTCAAAACTTTTTGATGCAGGATATACTGTTGTTACTGTTGTTAGTGACTGCGGTGGATAAAATATAGGATCATGGAAGGAATTAGGGATAAATATATTCAATACTAAATCTATACATCCATCTAATGAAAATAATATAAACTATTTTTCAGATGAACCTCATTTGTTAAAATTCATTAGAAATTTGTTTTTAGATACGGGTTTTCTAACTTCAGATCATACATTAACAAGGACTCATTACAACAGTTACTTCAAATAGATTCCAATGAAATAAAAGTTTGCCATAAATTAAAAGAACATATTACATGTCAAAAATTTTAAAAAGTAATGCTTATATCTATTAAATCTATTAAAAATTTATTTTTCGACCTTAGTTTAAAATTTCCTAAATACCATTATATCTCAACATGTAAAGTAAATCAGGATTCTTTAAAAAATCTATTTTCTCAGATTCGAACTAAAGGTAGTTTATATGATCACCCTAGATCAATTTATTTATTTTAATTTTATTTATTCTATTTATTTGACAAATATTTACTTATTTTATTTGTTTTATTTATTTGATTTCATTATTTTATTTTTTTTATTTTATTTGTTTTATTTATTTGATTTCATTATTTTATTTGATTTCATAATTTTATTTTATTTGATTTTATTTATTCGATTTCATTTGATTTTATTTATTTGATTTCATTATTTGATTTCATTATTT
>NW_019384532.1:0-42398 GCF_000671375.1 Centruroides sculpturatus | reverse complement strand
GATATTTTACCAAGCAACCTCTATCCAGTGAAAGTGCTGGTGGAAGTGAAGAAAAGAAAGCAAAAAGCAGTGAATAAAAAATTAAAAAAAATATATATATATAAAACAGAAAAGATAAAAAAATTAGTGTTAAGTTATTTTTAAGTTATTGTTACATTATGTTATGTAAGTTAAGTTTTAGTATTATTTCCCTTCTCCCTCTCCTCCACCACCAGTTTACACCTCCACCGTCGTCTATCCTCAAAGGTAAAGTGCAAATAAAACTACATTTTTTAAAATCAATTATTATTCTATTATGGTTACTTATACATTTACAACTACAAAATGCATTTTTCAGTGTTTTCCTTACTAAAGTTTTTTTTTCAATGTACTACTTAACTTTAATTTCAGTGTGTTTTTCGTGTTGGAACGGAATATTTGGTTTTACATGTAGTTATATGGGGGAAAGTGATCCGCCTTCTGACATTTTCATGATACGATCTCAGTTTCGGAACGGATTAATTTCGTATCCTGAGGTACTACTGTACTAAAAAATAATATTTTAAACAAAATATCAACATAAAAATTGTGGGGAGAACTATCCAAACAATAAAAATAAAGTTATAGGTGGGTGTAGTTAATTTTTTATATAAGGCAAAAAATTATTTTTTTGTTAAACAGCGGATAGTCTCCCAAAATGTCTTCTTCTTCTTGTTACTTAGTGATTTATATGGAGATTCTAGCTTTACGTGCTCTTTCTCCGATAGACATTTAATGATCGCTATGCAACGAAAGAGCCTGCTTTATAGCCTTATAACATAGAAACAGCCTAAACGTGCGCGCGAGGGAAAAGAATGACTTCCGGGAGGACTTTTATGGGAAGCTGGCCCCTATTCAGGCGTCATCGACATAGAGAAAACCCAGAAAACTCCATGCCACCAGCCTGTCCAACCGAGGCACGAACCCATGACTGAACTCCTAGTATTTAGGGTCTGGTCCACTCAAGTGTGGGGATGAGGACCGCTCGGCCACTAATGGGCCCCCAAAATTTCTCAGCCACGAACACACTTTTAATGGAAAATCTAATGCCACCTCTGGGTAAAATCGAATGCTCCAATATGCAAAACAAATCAGAATATACGTCACTCTACTCAAATGACCACAACAAGGTCCAAAAATTTTTCAAACGAAATAGTAGACACACCAAAAATACTTTCACGAAGTTTTATTAAACTAGTACATCTAGCTATCACGTGAAACGGATCAAATAACTGATCACCTTGGCAATGTATGCAAATATCTCTACAATAATTCTATATGACAAATAACAGCATCAAACAGCAGATAGTCTCCCCAATACTTGAAGTAATATCAATATATAGAATAAGAATGATAATTTTAGGTAAATCACCTGGAATATTACAAAATAAATTAAACACAGAAGATCAGATATCTGAAAATTATTTAATAATAAATGAAATGTTTGAAGAGGCAGATTTACTGCCTCTTCAAGCCTTAAGAAACTATTGTTGTTATATTATCATAAAATAGATAAAATCGATTTCATTTACAAAGTAGAAAAACGCATTTTAATTTCAACTTTACACGTAGAAATTACGAAGATTTGCTCAATATTCCAAATTTTTCTTATTTATAATCCGTTTTTATTTACATTTAATTAAATATAAATTGTAATTAGTGAAATATTAGCGAGTAATTAAAGCTACAAGCCTCTGATAGGTAATGTTTTTACCATAAAGACGTAGATGTTTTGTTTTCGAATAAGAGTGACGTCAAATAAGCAACCAATGAAAAGTGTTTCTTCTCTATGATGCAACCTTATATAGTATTCTAGGACCCTTGATTCCAACCTTTTTGGGTAAGTATATTGAAAACTAGTCTTACCAATCTTTACCTCTTATGATCTCAGTCGTAGATCTATTATATAATAATCGAAAAATATAAAATACAAAATTTTTACTGCGTTAAATCAATATTTTACTGTAATATTTCAAATCCGGAACGATTTTATTATAAAATCGCTGGATATTCGAAACGGTAACTTGCACCGCCATCTTGGAATTTACCAATTATTAATTGGAAAAGTTATTTTCTAATCTTCGAATGAAATAATTTATCAATTTTAAAACTCCTTCATTAATATAATCCGAAACGATTTTATTATAAAATCGCTGGATATTCGAAACGGTAACTTGCGCCGCCATCTTGGAATTTACCAATTATTAATTGGAAAAGTTATTTTCTAATCTTCGAATGAAATAATTTATCAATTTTAAAACTCCTTCATTAATATAATAAAATTTAATTAAATCCATCGTATATATTAATAAAATTAAATAGTAAAGCATTAATAACTTTACTTAAATGGTAATTTGAAATTAGAATTTAGAATCCCGATTTTTCAAATGTTTTTTCGGAATTTCGTAATGTTTAATCGTGTTATAAATATATAAATTATAAATTTAACCTTTTATCTTCATTTTTATCTTCTACTTTTGATTGATTAAGTAAATCTGCCGAAGATAATTGAAGATGTCCGAAAAAGACTCCACGAAGCTTGCCAATCCAACAAATTAATCAACAATAGACAAATTAACATTGTCGTGTGACGTCACAATCGATGACGTTCGTAAAACGTCATCGGTCGTGACGTCATATGCAAAATATAATTTCGTTTATAAATTTATAAGCCCGCATTTTAAATATTACAAAATAAATCAGTAAAGAAAAATAGTCGAGTCCAAGCCTTTTTGGAGTTCGTTTTTAAACCATGTGTCTCGGTTTAGGAATGGGAGCGGTATAAGAAAATACCATAAAATACAACTTGGGGAGATGGGTAAAGGAAAAACCCACAAAATTATAATTATTTTAATAAAGAAAGTGAATTGAGAAATGTAAAATAATATTATCTACAGCAGTTAATAAAACTACTGTGATTAAAAAGTATAGGAATGGTTCATTTAAACTGCGCGCGTGAAAGAGAGCACCCTCGCCGTATTTTCGTCGTTCGGTACGACTTTTTATTGACATCTAGCAGCAGCTATCCGTACGTCATCGTCTGTTTTCGTCTGCAAAATAACGCTTATTTTATACGTAAAGAACTTTTGCACCGGCGATTTTTCAGAATGTCGAGTGTAATTGAGCAAAGAGCGTTTATTAAATTCTGTTTTCGAAACGGAGTAACTGCTACAAAAATGCTGGAAATGTTACCAAAACACTTTGGTGACGACATTCTACCAAACACAGGAATTTTCCAATGGTAAAAGATGTTGGAGGAAGGCAGAGAACCCGTCGAAGACGAACCAGGCTTTTATAGACCATTCATTTCAACTGATGAACCTGTCGCTCGAGTCAGGGATTTGGTGCTCGATGATCGTCGTTTAACAATTAGGTTAATTTTCTCCGAATCTTCCGGAAGATTTGGAGAAAATTAGTAAAAATAAAACAGCGGTAGTTAGAATCGAAGATACATTGCAGCCAATATAGGAAAAAGTGTTACTCGTGGGTTTATGTATTAAGCTTTGTCTAATAAAATAACTGAGAGAATGGAAGTGAATGGAGTCTTTTTTATCAAAATATGTTACTTTCGATGGCAAAATTAAAAAAAAAAATAATATTGAAAAGTAGGTTAACTGAGTTTGACTGTCAAATGCCTTTGAGGAACCAATCGCAAGTAATATTTTTGACAGCCATTGTTTTCAGGTGTAGAGAACATTGTAAGGATCAGGTCTTTGAATTTCGGGAAAAAATTCGGTATTAATAATTAAAAGTTATTCATTCACAAGATATTCATTTGGAAATTTTTTCTGTTGCAATGTTATGTTTTATCAAAAAGAAGACGAGTTCATTAAATAAATTTGGATATCAGTACCAGTTCTTTCAATGCACAGGATTACTAAACGATTAGTGCTTGATTTCAAAATGTCGGAAAAGCAACTCTTACGCGGCGCCGCTATTGTTCCGAGAACGAACATTATACTGTACAACATTATTTATGTCATTTGTTTTCGCGTCGCGTTGGTTTGACAGTTACAGTCTCCCTTACATAACTAACATAACCTTTGGTCCGATTCGACAATAGCGTTTTCGCTCCTAATTATAGTAATTTGAAATTAAATTTTTGTTTCGTTCCTTTCCAGAATCTCACATACAGTATTTGATATTTTTTTTCTATTTAAAATTTCGGAATTAAGATTATTATTTAATACTGTTGTGTTTATTTTATATAATTAATGGATAAATTTAATTACAATATATTTTAATTTTAATTAAATTTTGTTTAATCTAATAAAAAGATTAAGATAACAAGATAAAAATAGTGTTTTGTGAAATCGTCTCAACCTAAGATGGAGACGTTAAAAATACAGTTTTACTATAGAACACAGTATACTTTGATTTGAACGAGTTTAAATGCTTTATCTATACTAATATTATAAAGAGGTAATGTTTGTATGTATGTAAGTTTGTATGCAGCAGGTAATCTCCGAAACTACTCATCCGATTTCAAAAATTCTTTCACCAATATTTAGAATGGAACTTCAGGGTGGACATAAGCTGTATATTATTCCGTTAAACATTCATATAAATTAAATTAAAAGATATAATCTAGGTTAATGCTTTTATGTCCAATAGATGGCGCTACGAGTACGACGCCCTAAGTTTGCTTTTCTGTGAGGCATTATGCTTTTCTGTGAAAATGAACTAAAGCGGATCATCTTCTATCTATATAAATAAAAATGTAATGTTCGTTTGTTCCTACCGATTCCTTTGAAATTTTGACACAACGCTGCATTCGAATACGCACAGTGTTTTTATATAATATACGTGTCGAAATTCCACCCCACTGAAGGGAGATGGTTAGGATTAAGGTTTACGGTAAAGAACTCTGCTTCTATTTATACTATTTTAGATGCGGGTTTTTGCGTTTTTGATTGCGTTTTAATAGGGTACGTCAAGAGAATGTACACTAAGAAGAAATTTTTCGAAAAATCCCCTACGGGGGAAGTGTTATAAATTTATAATAGATACATTTTGAGCCACAACAACGCGTGGCGGGGTCTGCTAGTTATTATTATAAATGTATCAAATGCCACATTTTCTATCGGCCATTTTTGTGTTGTATTATTTATATAAAATATTATCACGAACGTAACCACAGATCATGACGTTTAAGTGATTTTCTAAGAGCTTAAAAACGAGATATTTTAATGTTAGAACTTGCCAAGAATATTTTATTTCGTTAAAACTATTGATATATATTTTTAATGTTTTGTAACAGTATTAGAACCCAATAACCTTAATTAAACTAATTCGTATTCGCTAATACATCTAATAGACAATGCTCGACTCCTACCTTGTAATCTGACTATAATGTTTCATATCTCTCTTCGAAGAAGAATAAAGCAGTTGTAACGCCCATAGGTATGTTATTATAAACATCGATATAGCGCCAACAAATACATCTGAACGGATTTTCCTCATTAATATTAAATAAAGAATTCTTTCGGCATCTGTGAATTATTAAAATGTACTATTCTGTATTGTAAATGTCATCGTTATCGATATGCCACCATGTGACTTTCAAGCTTTCAAACTCAAATTTTGCACAAAACTCGATTTAACGTCAGCTTCGACGAAAACAAATGATGACGTTAAATCGAAATTCGACTTTAATATATCGTATATTATCGTATTATTTATTACATTTTGAATATGCGTTGATAGAAAAAATTTTTATTTTGCAATCAAATGTAATCGCTTCTGTTTACATTTACAGTATGTATGAGCTCACCTCATAAAAATCTATTTCCTGAGAAAGTTGCATAAGTTTACAAGCATCCGGATTGTTGAAATCACACTAAAAAAGCATTATCTGATACTTTAATATATTTAAAATCTTTATTTTTAACAAAATAGTCTTTAGAAACTACAATACTGTTGCTTTGATCGGTGTATAACGCGCAAATTCTCTCATTTAAACCATAAACATTACTCATATTTTATTCAAAGCTAAAGTATTAAAGTATTACACAGTACTTTGAATTAATTATAATAAAGTGAATAATATGTTTTCGCTTTCCTCTGCCATTTATTTAATTCGTAGTTTTAACTTTCGATTTATCTGTAATTGAATTAAAAGCCAAATGCAAGTTAAAATTGCTGCAAATATTTTTTAACTTTATTCGTTTTATAATAATTTACGAGGCCTTTCTTCTATTAAATAGCAATAAATTTTAAAGAGTGAGGCCTTAAAATTAGGCAAATTAACATTTTAAATTAGATTTGGCAAGCGACACGAATATACAGTAGAGCGTCTATTATCCGAATCAATTGGGGACTAGAGTTGTTCGGAAGATCGATGTTTCGGATAACCGATTACANTAGAAACTACAATACTGTTGCTTTGATCGGTGTATAACGCGCAAATTCTCTCATTTAAACCACAAACATTACTCATATTTTATTCAAAGCTAAAGTATTAAAGTATTACACAGTACTTTGAATTAATTATAATAAAGTGAATAATATGTTTTCGCTTTCCTCTGCCATTTATTTAATTCGTAGTTTTAACTTTCGATTTATCTGTAATTGAATTAAAAGCTAAATGCAAGTTAAAATTGCTGCAAATATTTTTTTAACTTTATTCGTTTTATAATAATTTACGACGCCTTTCTTCCATTAAAAATAGCAATAAATTTTAAAGAGCGAGGCCCTAAAGTTAGGCAAATTAATATTTTAAATTAGATTTGGCAAGCGACACGAATATATATATATATATATATATATATAAATATTCAAATTTTATATGTAAGTTGAATAAGCTATATTTTTGGGTTTTTCTTTAAAATTTACCACTATTTGCTGGAAAGAAAAGGCCTCTCTTATTTGTTATATGTTTGGTGAAGGGGAAGGCCTCTTATTGATTATACTTTAGTGCCTTTGACCTTGTATAAAGGGAAAATGATATGGTCTTTGATCATTATCATGCATCAGAAAATCATGCTATACTAAGGAGTGTTATGAAAGTCAGGTTGAAAAGAATTGTTTTAAACATTACCTTGGCATTAAATAATGATTTTTCCTGTAATTTAAGGACGTGGTAACCTTAATTTCTCCGTATGAAAAACGAAATACGTAAGCATTCATAGTAATTTCTGATTTAGATACCATGATATTATAAATTTAAAACGCCAATCAATTAAAATATCAATTAATTTCGATTTAAATATTATCAGAAAATGTAAAAGATATGAATATTATGTGATTTTTTTTGCAGTAAATTTAAGAAAGTAATAATAAAAAAAACATTAAAAAATAAATGAATAAAAATTTCATTCCTCAGTGCACTTGTCATAAATTTTATCTGATTTTAAGAGGAAGAGGAAGAGTTTTTGTTTAATCATTATAAAAAACTCCTCGAATTTTCTAAAGGCAGAATTTTCTAAAGGCAGTCAACAGAAAATTTTATATTTTATTTAACTGTTAAAATGAGCTCATTTCACATTATATTATAAATTTTTAATATAATCATATGCTATTATTAATTTATATTTATAAGTTTATAAAATTTAAATATAATACATTGAAAAATCGATAGATTAATTTATAAAAAAAAATTATAATTTCCATAAACAAGGAAAGGTCATTTGTATGTTTCATAAGATACATTTTTTCCTGGTAAAACATTCTAAAAATTTATAGATTACGAAATGATATTAATCTAGTAAAACTTATATTTTATCTTTAAATTGAGATTTTTAAATAAAACTGAGTCTAAAACCTTGAAATAAAAATAATAACTTTTATATTATTAATTATTATAATAAGGCAAAAACTTATTTTGTGGAGTAAGGCTGGGATTCTAGAGAAATTGTAAATGCAAGAATAATTTTTATTAAGTCTGACTCTACTCGAGATCTTCTCAATATCTACTCTTCACTGACTTTACAAAATTTAACACAGTTAATGCCCCATACATAGAAATAATCGTGCAAAGCTTCAAAACTTTTGAGTCATTCATTCTTGAGATATAATACAACATACACACTCACACACATCTACATACACGCACGATTTTGTAAGGTTTATATATATTGCTGGAGACGTAAGGAAAGTGTGGTATTGATTAATGTTAAGATAAGTTCCAGCTTTGTTTCATTGCTTAAATTAATAATTAATTTCTTATCAATTTTTTCCTATCTGATAACTTTTNCAACTATTCAGAAGAAATTTGCCAACGAGATTCCTCCTCAACTACCTAGTAGCTTCGTAGCTAACTTAGATCCGTCTGAGTACAAGTAGTGTAGTTAATACAGTAGGGGCCAGGTAGTGAGGGATGGGTCAGACATATCTGGGACTGACCTCCTATAAAATTAATAATTAATTTCTTATCAATTTTTTCCTATCTGATAACTTTTGAATTTGTTTATGGAGTATCCTTTACTGACCTTGACTTTTGTACTTGGATGGCTTTTCACAGACGTGTACAAATAAGAGATTTCGATAAATTAATTGTATTTCCTTTTAAAATAAACAGAGTGCCTTCTGGAAACTTGAAAGATCTACTAAAGGAAACACACTATTCAGGTGAAGAAAACCCAGAAAACACCACGTAGTGAGCAAGTGACTTAGTGTTTGGTGATTCACTCAGCCACTGGTGGGCCTATATTTCATGAGTTTTTTATTAGTTTTGCTTAATTATTAAGATAATTAGAACTAGTGACGTAGGAACATTAATTCAATAATTACGAAATGATTAATTTCTCACTGTATAATATTTCAAATTAATTTAAATAATAATAATAATAATAAATTTTTATTATCTTTCGAATTTTTAGATGATAATAAGAAATTTTTCAGATAATTTTTTTAACTGAACGAGTCATAAGATTACTCCTCCTAATGTAAATACAAAAGTATTGATGTGATAAAAATTAATATTCAAAAGTACAAAATTCATATTTTATAAATCAAGAAAGATAAGTAATCTTTATAAATCAACGATTCTTATAAAATAATTTGTTTTCCTTTCAGGTGTTTTTGTAAATCAATCAACTTACATCACGAAATCTTATTATATCTTCTAAATTTTAGTGTTTTCTCATTTCCCTGTCTTTTGCTTGTCTCGGGATTCCGAAAAAAAGTGAACTGTTTCTCGGTATCCCGTGAAATCCTGGGATAGAATTAATTATTTTTCTCGAATGATATAATTATTTTTCATTTTTAAAAGTAATTTAATACGTTCGAAATGCGTTGCAGTAGTACCTCTTTTGCTATCTATTATTCTCGATTTGTCTACCTCGGTTGTTTTAATAGAGGCAACGAGCTTATAGCCCGATACTTGGCTTTAATTAATAATCAATTTTATAAAGAAAAACTTCATACTTGCAGACTTCGTACTCGTTTGTATTCTCGCCCAATTTGCACAACCTTAAATAACGCAGTTATTAAAGCTACTGGGTATGATTAAAAATTAAGACAGCGTAAGCAAAATTATTCCAGATATTACAGGTTCTGACAAGTAAATAACTGGCTAAAGTAAAAGATGTCAAGTACTTTCATTTATTCTAAAGTAATGTTATTTTATAGTTTGGAAAGTTCAGACAGAAATTTGTATCATACACCTAAACAGCACTCATATTATCAAAATCCTGGATATACAGTAGTACTGTGTCAATTTATACAATGTTTACTTATCTAACTTGATTTATAGGATTCAGCTGTTGTAATGAAAGTCAGGTTGAAAAGAATTGTTTTAAACATTACCTTGGCATTAAATAATGATTTTTCCTGTAATTTAAGGACGTGGTAACCTTAATTTCTCCGTATGAAAAACGAAATACGTAAGCATTCATAGTAATTTCTGATTTAGATACCATGATATTATAAATTTAAAACGCCAATCAATTAAAATATCAATTAATTTCGATTTAAATATTATCAGAAAATGTAAAAGATATGAATATTATGCGATTTTTTGCAGTAAAAGTAAGAAAATAATAATAAAAAAACATTAAAAAGTAAATGAATGAAAATTTCATTCCTCAGTGCACTTGTCATAAATTTTATCTGATTTTAANTGTATGTTAATCATTTTCATTTTTGTTTTTTAAAATTAAAAAAAAAAAACCTTCTCTGTAAAAATTATTTTTGAATGTATGTAATGAAGAAAACAGACAGTATCAAATGAAATACTATTATATAACACTATACATCCTTACTAGCTGTATCGAATAGCATTATTCACGTTATGCCTCTTGTTTCTTCGTTTCTGACTTATGTGAAATCAGGAAACTATAATAATTATAGGTCCTTATCTTATCTTACTCTTACTCCGGAATAGTTATTACGCAAACAAAACAGCAAATTTCACTTTATGATTAAAAAATATGTTGATATTGCCACTAATGTCTTGTGTATTATAGGCCTGCAGATAATTTAAACACCTTCATTACATTGCTAAACACGTTGTATTCATGCTTTGCGATGTAATAAAATATTTCAAATAATCTTAATCGAGTAAATTTTTCTATTTTGTTATTATTTATGAGTAATCGTGTAGATTATAGTGTAATGATTGCTGATATCTCAAAAACCGACGGACGGCCGAGAGGTTATGTTGATAGCCTATCGCTTTTGGTATCCTAGATCCGGATATTTTAAAGTTTGAACAAGCAAACTTTAATTTTTGTGTTAATCGGGAGGGTTTAAGCTCTTGTAGCCATGGCCATATTTAGAGATTTATTATTAAAGAGGCATGAGGGTTTGGAGACTGATTTTATGAACTGGTACCTATGTCTGATACTGATAGTTTATTAAAACGTCAGTCAAGAAGGCTAGCTCTCCTCCCCCATTCTCCCCATCTCTCACGGTCTTCTTTACTCGGGTATATTACTTTTAATTCCGAAAAATACATGTTTTTGTTTTCGTGCCGTGACTTTGCCAACTATTCAGAAGAAATTTGCCAACGAGATTCCTCCTCAACTACCTAGTAGCTTCGTAGCTAACTTAGATCCGTCTGAGTACAAGTAGTGTAGTTAATACAGTAGGGGCCAGGTAGTGAGGGATGGGTCAGACATATCTGGGACTGACCTCCTATAAAACATTCCCAGGAAATTGCCCATTCGTATTCTGATCTCGGATCACACAGAGGTTAGCTGATACCTTATTCGTCCATCTATATAAAGGATTCGAAAAATATGCATTAAATATAATTACAGGACAAACGGAAAGTTATAAATTAACAAAGAATGTGCAGTAAAACACGCACAGTAAAAAGAAAAAGGAGTTAAAAAAGAATTTTCTGAATAACTGAAATAACAAATTTTTTCCTATATTTAAAATTAACGGCAAAATATTCCAATAAATAATTCAAATAGTCATAGATACCCGTTAGATTATTATTAAAAATTTAAGACCCAACAGTGACCAAGCGGTTCCTGTTCCCTGAACACTGGGAGTTCTGGTCGTGGGACGGTTTGGCCCGGACGGGTTGGCCACGTGGAATTTTCCGGGTTTTCTCCAAGTCTGTAACGCCTGAATAGGGGCCAATTATCCTTTAGAAAGTCCTTCCGGAAGGCATTCCCCTAGGCAGATCGCCCAAGTGTTGATGTTGACATAAATTAACAAACAGAAACACATTAAAAATTTTAATACCACATTTACTGATGGACTCTGTTATTTATAATAAAATTTATTTTGTTAGTCAGCTTTTATCCATGGATGAGGAGTCGGAAGTCGTATACTTTTCTGCGGACTCCCCATCCCTGCTTTTACCAGCCTTTACCATGATTACAATTTACACAATGTTTTCATAAATTATAATTTTATTTAGTTTTGAGGATTCACATTAAGAGTTCTCAAGCATATTTCTATTGAATAAATTATTTGAATTTTTTAAAATTTTTTAAAAGATAAAAATTGTATTTAAATATACAATTTATTTTTAGGAACATCCGTTTAAATTATATTTTATAATCTATAAAATTTCTATAGAATAAAATATGATATTGACAAGGAACTCGTGCACCATATTCTCATTGGATTAGAACCGGTGTATTCGATTGGTCTACAATGAAAGGATCTTCAAACATTAAATTTGAGTTATCATTAAATCTGTTTCAAATATGTAGAGTCCGTTAGTTTGTTCCTTGTGGTCAATTTCCTATGATTAGTTTAAAACAATCGAATTATTTTCATCGGGTTTGTTCTATTATAATTACTGTATTGGAATATTCGTAATTCTCCAAAAAGTCAACGAAAATAATATGAAACATTTTTCATCTTGTGGATATTCATGAACATAATGTATTGAATTCGAATTCAGCGATACTTAACGAATACAGGTGAGATTGATTTTATTGTCGGATTGTCCCTTAGATTTGTTTTTTTTACTCTGTGGGCACTAATACAATGTTTCTCACGTTTATCGTGGGTTTGGCTAGGCCCACAATGGAGCGATAGGTGGTGAGGGAATCATTTATATCCAAGAATTTACTCCCGAAAAATTCCTGGGGGTTTTCTATCTGTTCGCATTGGATTCGTTCCCGGGTGTCAAAGAAGTAAGCTGACACCTTAACCGTTCGGCTATCGGTGGCAAATAAGACGTCGCCGCGCTGATCTGATAGACCTAACTTATAGAATGGGTTGAATTGTTAGAAAGTTTTAGGAAGAGCTTAGCAATCCGCAAAGACCAAGCACAGAGATAACAAAATTAAGACAACGTCGACTACTGTTTCCACCAATCGTCTGTTATGATTTTGACAATCTGCCAATGTGGTTAATTAATCCCACTGTTTATGCTCATTGTCGCCGTAGCTTTCTGCTTTGGCTTTAATAGACAAGTCTGTTCACTCAATTGCAGGCATGGTCAAAGCCCTGTTAAATCTGTTAATCTGTTATAAAGACCTTTCACTGTCCACAGATGTGAAAAGTTAGACAAAAATTATACTTAATAAAATTTCGTACTACAAAATATGTAACGTAATTCAAACTTTAAAATGTTGTTTTTTTATAGTTAAATACTATCTGTAACATTATATTGTATTATAAAACAAAATGACTCTACATGAATGAATAAAAATAGAACTTTAACAATCTTTTATTTTAATAAAATAACTTCCGGAGCGACAGGATGTAACCTTAACAGCTTGGCCATTTGGCCAAGCTGTTAAGGTTGCATTCTGTCGCTCCGGAAGATCCGGGATCGAATTCCGATGAGTCAGAAAATCATAAGAATTTTTCAGGATATGGACGGGATATGAACCGTTCGGATATGTCAGGCCCCATCCCTCACCACCCAGCCGCCCCATTGTGGGTCTGGCCGAACCCATAATTGGCTTGCTATAAGAGACCTTATTAGTATCCATAGTGCCCACCAGTGGCCAAGCGGTCTTCGTATCCTGAACACTGGGAGTTCGGTCATGGATTCGCGCCTCGCTCGGAAGGGCTAGCCACGTGGAGTTTTCTGGGTTTTTTCCACGTTTGTAACGCCTAAATAGGACCAGTTTACCTTAAAAACACCGCCCGAAAAGCACCCCCTAGGCAGATCGCCTTAGTGTTGCGTTGCAATAACTTAACATAAACAATATACAATAAACAAAGTACCCACAGGCCGGAAAGAGTTAAAGAAAAGAATAAATAAATAAAATATAGATAATTTCTATTAGAGTTTAATTTTATTTTGATTAATCACTTTTTAAAAATGAAAATTAAAATGCATAATAATCAATAATATTTTAATTTAATTTAGTGTTTTTAAAAAAAAATTTCCAATATTAAAAAGTTCAAAATGCTTCGATTGCGTATGTAGTTTAAAAAGGTTGGCAACACTTACCGACAAGAGTGACTTTAACGTCGCCCAGCAGTAATTTCTTAAACTACCGTAGTAGAGATGTTAGTTTCGTTCAGTTTTTTAGTTTATGTCGTTTTGTACATAGAAGGAATTATTTGCTAATTTATAACGAAAGAACAACGATATGGGTCTTCAGCCTTTAGAATTTACAGAATGTCTGACGGACAGTCCTTACTTCCGCGAAAAACTTCACGCCCACGAAAAGGAGCTGGACAAGACAAGTCAGGCGATCAAAGGTCTTATCCGAGAGGTGAAGGAACTTCTCGGTGCTGCCAAAAGTGAGTTAGCCTTTTATTAACCGGTATACAAAATGCGTTTATTGTATCGTAATGGCAACAATTTCGAGTAATCGTGTTGTTTATTATTTATTGGAACGCGAGTGACTTCGCGGGAAATGCGTTATCACCCATTCCTCGTGTTCTCTGCTCGTACTCGACGGTCGTTTAACAGGATATTTGAATTGCAAAATTTTATATCCTGTAGAAATGTCGAGCTGTGAAATTTCCATACATGAATGCATAAATAAATACTCTACATCAAGAAATTACTGTTACAAAATGCCTGTCTATACCTTTAATTCACCAAGCTGTCGTAAAAATAATCTTCGTTATTATTGATGTGCCCGCCGGCGGTCGAACGGATGAAACCGCCGGTTGTCGGTCCCGGGTTCGCACCTATCCGATGGGCTGGCCTTGTGGAGTTTTCTGGGTTTTCTTCACACTGGTAATACCTAAAGGGGACCAGATTGCACAAGTGTCCTGTTATTGTAACTAATAAACCAAACCCCGTAATCATTGATTCTTGATACTGACCGTATTAATTGGATATCCATTAATCGGATATCCACTGTATTGTATTGACGAGTAATTTAATACATAAGTTTTATTGGTAAAATAGTACATTATTATAATTGTCTACATTAGAGAACGGCTACAGAAATAGGAAATTACATGGATACCGGATGAGTTTGATTGGTATTAAGAATCAATAATAATCTAATTGGCCACCCAAGGAAAATAATAATCCTGTTTTTTGCATGAATTGTCACTTGCTTCATGGCAGAGAAACCAATATAAATACTTTTATATAAAAAGTCTGTATAAATAAATTCATTATTGTTTAAAATATCAATGTGCATGTGCATTTGGTAGAATACATATTGATAAAAATATGATTTATTGTGATAAAATCCACGGTAAGATTACAATGCAACTGTTTATACATATTAGTCTTTTCAAAAACTTTCACCTGTATATATATACTAAAACAAGTAATTTTGATGGCACAAAATTTTATACATACTGTATTATTAAATATTTTGCATAGTATATTCTCAAATAATAATTATAATTTAGTTAAACAAGTAGTTTATTTATACATGTTTTAATAATTGCAATCTGTTTTTATTTTTAATCTTAAAGGATAAATGAATAGCAATTAGATAAGTGAAACAAACTAATAGATTATTGTAAATTGTTTAATTTTTAAATATATTGTAAAAATAATTAAATATTTTTATATTTAATAATATTTTCCATAAATTAATTTTATGGAAAAGTCATTTCAATTATTTGTACATTATGCATATATAAAACATGACCTAGTTTCAGTATACAGGACATATTCTTTGGAAGCTAGCAGACTACAATCAGACAAACTACTCTAACGTAGGAAAATAACAAAAATTTATTTCATGGACTTAGTATGAACAATAATTTAAAAAAAATGAAAAACAGTTAATGAATTGTCAGATATGACCCATAGAAATAATGCTGTTTCACAATTATCTAGCAAAGTTTATTCATTTTAATTGATTTATAATGTAAATGAATAACAATTTTATGATAATAGTTCTATGAAACTATTAATTTAGATTTAATTTTATTTCAATATAATTATTTTACATAATTGAATTTGCTAATAAAATATACTTTAATAACTAAGAAAATAAATTTAATGATGATTAATAATTTTAATTATATGTTACAATAAAACATAATTTGAATTTAAATGCCAGCAAGGTTTGATGCAATTTTAAAATAAATAAATTATAAATATTTTAATAAATTCTATTCTACTGATAAAGTAATGAATGGATTTATAATTTTATAGACTCAGTTAATAATTATTACTACAGTGTTTAGGATATACTGGATTCTTGTTAGTATCAGCTTCTGTGGAACAGCCTTTAAGGGTTGAAATACTGAAATCTACTGAAAAATATTGAAATTTTAAGTATAAGCAAATTCAATTGTTGTTTTTTATTTTGTTAAAATATTCTGAAAGCAATAATAATAATTCTGTCAGGTAAGTGGAAGGTCACTGATGCTAACTGATATTGCTTAGTATACTATATATATACACTGCACTAGAGAAAAAGTTGACATAACCATTAATTAGGTTTTCCTTAAACAGAGTTAAATGTACACTAAATATAGAGTTTCTCTCAGGACATCAAAAACTGGTGACACTAACTGATAATTGATGCTAAGTATATATAGTTGCATACACATACATAAACAAATATATAATAACCCATTTGAAAGTAATTTTTGACAAAAAATTAGTTGTCATACTTAAAAATTGAAATGATTAACTACTTAGCCTACTTTATTGATCTAGTTAATTAATAATAAAATAAAACCTATATACAGTTATTATAGATTTAATTTCATCTCAAAAAAATATAAAAAAATGTATAGGAAAAGTCCAAATAGAATAACTTCTCAGAATGTTAACAAATGTAAAAATAAACTACAGAAATATGTATAGAAAAATAAATATTTATATAATGTCTAATAGATGTGCATTGAATGCTCTATTAATATAGCACATTATTATTCAAGAAATGAATATTGCATGATGAATTCAAAATATGTGCTAAGAGAAATCTGTAATTTGATTGATATAAAGCAGACTTCCTGGAAAAAAAAGGAAATGAAGAAAATTGTTTTCTTAATGCAATTCCTTTTTTTTTTAATGAAGCTATATTAAGATAAAAATTTAACAGAAAGATGCGATGAATAATAATAATCAAACCGAAAGATTTTGTTCTAGTTTAATATTATCTGTAATTATTGATTACAATTTAATTATGCACTAACATATAATGAAAATAGTACCTTTATATTATCACTACAATGATTATGTGCAGTTTGCTGGTTGAATTGTCCTGAAGTTAATAAAGATTTTAATTATATACTTTTTAAATGTCAAAATCAGAATTTTTATGTTAAATTGGTAATTGAAGCATTTAAAATAATGAGTCGCATTTGTATTATTTAATGTATGAACTTTTCATTGTATGTTCATAAATTATTTGATGTATAATAATTAAATAATGTCCAGACANTCAGATTGGTTGGAATTAAATATTTGTTTAAGGCTGTTTTTAGAATAAGTT
The DNA here is from genome assembly GCF_000671375.1 of Centruroides sculpturatus. Classification (NCBI taxonomy): domain Eukaryota; kingdom Metazoa; phylum Arthropoda; class Arachnida; order Scorpiones; family Buthidae; genus Centruroides; species Centruroides sculpturatus. The sequence continues at coordinate 25,143 of NW_019384532.1, read as the reverse complement.
GATATTGAAGTTGTCACTGTAACTTAGAAGTTTAATTCTTTATTTATTTATTTATTAGAAAAAATTTCTAGTGTTAGATTTAAAAAATATATAATTAAATTTATTATTATTGAGTCTTTATTTATTGAACAAAAATGATAAAAAATGTGAACTAATTATATTTATTTAAAGCATATTTAATAGTATATTGTAAATATTATTTTTCTCATATTAAATATTTTTAGGAACTTTTATATTTATAAAAACAAAATTAAGCTGACAAACAATATTTTAATTATTATTCAGATAGGTTTGGAATTTATTTATGTGCTTTGTCATTTGTATGTGCTTGCAAGCTTATAAAGGTAGTTTAATCCTGAGCTTTGCTACTACAGTATTTATATTATATCCACAGAAATTAGCCTACGTGTTAAAAAATTTGTTGATGATAAATAGCAGTTTATTAACAACTGATCTTTTAGTAATTACTAATAATTGTGTGCATATTATTATTATTATTATACTATTCATTGATCTGATAAACTAAAAAAAATATATTATTAAAATGTTAATTTAATAAAATGTTAGTTATTCTCTGTAATTTGCTAGATGTGAATTTAATTTAATAATAACTTTTTTCTATGAAAAGCAATTCCTTAGTTTTAAAACTTTCAATTTTGTGTGGGTTGAATATTTTTTAGTTGCCAGATTTGAACTAAAAACTTTTTATCAATTATTATCTTAAATCAAACAATATTAAATTTTACAGCTTTAAAATTTAAATACACAATTCAATATTGATTCAAAGAGCATTATTACCAGGAAGTTTTGTAAATTTGTATAAAAACTTCAACATTCTATTAGAATTAATTTATCTGAATTTAACTATTAGTATTAAGCAAATTAAAGACTAGTGTATTAACAAATGTGAACTATGTAATTACATGAAATTAAATTAACAAAATTGAATAAAACATGAAATAATAGGATTTTTTTCTAGTAATTGATTTCGGTTTTCAATGTTTTCAGATTTAAAAAACTATGCTTAAGCATAAATGGGTTTTTAAAAGTTTGAAACAATACAAATTCTATATTTAATATCCCAAAAATGCTTAATTCTATTCAAATTTAATGAATTTATTTACTAAACTAATCATTATAAAGTTTTGAATTCAGATTATATTTTGTTGTATAATAAAATATAATTTAGAGGTTTTTTTTAACTTTTATCATTTCAAAATAGCATAGTTCAGAATCAGCTTCAGTTATCTGACCTCAGAATATTTATTTTATTGCTTTTTGTTTATTCAAGATAATTTAGTTCTCAGCCTTCCAAAGTCAAACTTATGATTATGAAAATTTTCTCGGAGTAATATTTTTTTTATACCATGTTTGATTAATATTTACCAAAGCTTTTTTTATGCTAATTCATTAGATAATTAAGCTTTTTACTAATGACAAATTGATTAAATTATTAAATTTTGTTAATAAAATCGAAAGATTTTTATCAACATACATATATTGTGAGATGTAAACCAGAGAGTTCTGTCTACATTTTTTACTTTAAATCTGTTATTTAGATAAATATCTTTCTGTTAACACAGAGTTTGCTCGTTTTATGAGCAGTTGAGGCCTAGAGGCAAGTTTTGGCATGAAAATTTGGTTCTATCTGCAAAAGATAGCAAAACTTTAAACTTCAAATTATTCTATAAAATTGTCTGTCAGATAGAACTCCCTTGTTCTCTCCTCATGATATACAAGTAGCTTATACTGTATGTACTGTACATTTTCATCTTACAAGTTAGTAGCTTAGTTACTATTATATTTAATTAGTTCAATCTACAGTATATATAATTTGTTACAAAATTTTTATTTTTAAGTTTTATCTTTCAACTATAGCAATATATTTATTGCAAAATTATTTTTAAAAAAAACCAAATGACAAATTCATATCATTGCCCAACATTTACCTGTTTGTATTGTTTGGTGGTAACTGGGTATTACACTGTTTAATGGGACTGTCTGCTTATACATATACAGTACATACATATATATAATTTTTAATCTATTTCAGAATAATCTTTTTAACTTGTATGTTTCATTCACTAGTTCATTCAATCCAGTATTATTAGAGAATACAATAATATACAATATGAGATATTTGAATTAATTTTTAATTTGGAATTGGTCATTAAATTTAATACGAGATGGCAGCATAACTGCCTACCTCCAGTCAAATTAATGAGTAACTAATTATTAATTTAGCCCAAAAATATCCAAATAATTCAGCAGATCATTTGGATCGGGTTATGAGTTGTTGTTGTTATATATAAAAGAATTTAGAACAATGATTATATAAATTATATGAAATATGATTCCTATTTAATATTGTGTAATAAATTTTAAAGCTAGAGTGAACTGATGGTATAAAATCTTGCTTTTGATACTGAAATAATAGTGCTAAGTTAATCAATCATTAAATCCTTATTAAATTTTACCAGAAATATGAAACTACATAATAAATACGTTCATAATGATGATACTGTTATGTTAAAGGAAATTTTTTTCATTTTTATGATTTTAGTTCATAAAATGTTAATATATTTTTGCTTATCAGATTGGTTGGAATTAAATATTTGTTTAAGGCTGTTTTTAGAATAAGTTGATATTGAAGTTGTCACTGTAACTTAGAAGTTTAATTCTTTATTTATTTATTTATTAGAAAAAATTTCTAGTGTTAGATTTAAAAAATATATAATTAAATTTATTATTATTGAGTCTTTATTTATTGAACAAAAATGATAAAAAATGTGAACTAATTATATTTATTTAAAGCATATTTAATATAATAATAAAGAATGTGATTGGTAATTTAAAATTTCTAACTAAATTACATAAATAAATATAATTTTAAATGTAATAACTATTGGGTTTGGATGTTTAACTATCCAATGATATATATATCATGCTGAGGTAGATGCCATTGTGGGAGTTATAGGTCATAGGCGCTGAGTTGTCTCCAACCAGTGCCGTAAGTTACCGAGTATGGTTATGTCTAAATATAATAATCAAGATAAAATCTTAAATTACTAAAGTTTAAATAAATGAATAAAGATTTTACTGCATTACTGAAATTTTAGAAAATAATANAATCCAGTATTATTAGAGAATACAATAATATACAATATGAGATATTTGAATTAATTTTTAATTTGTTATTTTTTGTTGGTTTCAATATTTAAATTAATTTTAACTTCATGAGAGTCAAAAATATGATAGAATATTTATTTCAATAATTAAAGAAGGAAAATACTGAGCTGTTGTTTTTGATTTAACAAGATATTTTTCATTTTTGTTTCCTAAACAAACTGCAATTAAATGATCATGATTATATTTCATAATTCCTATTAATAAATGATAAATACAAATTCTTATGAATATATTTTTATCAAATGATGATTAAATGATTAAAGATAATTTGGTGGTTATAAAAGTAATTTCATTTTTTTTGTTCTTTTTAGGCAAAATAAACTTCTACAGTAAGATTAATTATTCATTTTGAGTTGTTAAAGTACAGTTTTTTTTTATTGTAACATCTACTTTTATTTTTGTTTTGTTATTTATTTATTGTTTCCTCTTCAGCATTTAATTTGGTATTGTATATAATAATCTATTTGAGAAATAATAAGATAAGATTAGCTTTGGTGGCACAATGAAAGTGTAATTCTAAAAATGTAAAATGTGTTAAATATTATAATAATAACAACAATNTACTACTTAGAAAGAAAGAATAACACATTACTAGTAACAATTATTCACATAACCTCACTGGATTTCTTTTCATGAGTTTATTTCAGACAATCTAGGAGACCAGGTGTTGGTCTCCCATGGCCAATCCATTTATTATAATGTAGATCTTTCTTGGACACCATGTATGTACTACTAATAAGCAATCCTATTTTACTTTGAAGATCACTATACAACTCAGAGTTAAATATATTTATTTTTGATTAAATGTTTTTTGAGATGTTTTTCATATCATCAGATTGAACACCTAAATTGTTTCAAACATAGAATTTAGGAATAAATTTATTATTTTATTAATTATTAATTAATTTACTTTACATATTATTGGAAATGTCAGTTGACAAAAGATTTCCACCCCTCAAATAACATAATAAGTTCCAAGAACTTAAAACAAATTTGAACATAATCTCATTCCATTTTAAAATTCTGTTTAAAAATGAAAATGAAATGTTCTAAATGTAACAAATTAATAAAATAGTAATGAAATAAAAGTTTAAGTAAATAATGAAACTACATAAACATATAAATAAATTGTTAATTTTGATTAACACAAATCGCTAGAATTAATATTCAAATTATGTTTTATGAGTGCCATGTTTCTTAAGGTTACTAACCATTGTCAAGAGCCACATTCATGGATTTAACTCAGTCTTTTTGTATCTTTTACTTAAAACAGGTAGAATTGGTGGCTATTTCTAGTTTCTTCATTGTTCCTAAAATAATAATCTAAAAGTCAGACACAATTATATTTGCTTCTTTCCATCTAACTTTTTTTAAATCAATTCCTCCATTAGAGCTGTAGTTGCCTTTCCTTTTTTTAAATTTTCTAAATGTTTTTTACTCTATTACCAAGTGTGTGACATGTGATGACTATATACTACTTTGTGTCACCTGTTCCATCAATTTCATCTGGAATTCTGTACACTCCACTTCTTTGATTCTCTCATATCAGCTGCCTCTGATTCTTTCATATTGTGGGTTGTCTGAGTTTAACCATTGTAATATTCCTTCTCTTGGTGTGTATCTTTGCAATGTCCACTTTCATTACTTGACAAGACTTGCATTATATACTTTTTGTACTCATTTCACTATATTCCAGATAAGTTTAGATGATAGACTGTAGGCCTTTGCAACATTCCTAATAAATTTGATATAACTTCTTATGCTTGATAAATAAACTAAGGCAATGGTATTCAAACATTTTAAGTGCGACCCCAAGGTAATTTTCTGCGACCCACAGATTGAATACCACTGAACTAAGGTATTCCATATGGGTTTTCTGGTTAATTCTTGTTAGAAACTATTTTATATCTTTCTGTTTCCATATTATGAGGACATCAATTTTTCAGAATATTGCTACTATATCTTATGTTTTTTTTTTACTATTATGACTTTTTTAAAGTTCAAGAAGAGTTCTGCACAGAAGAACCTATTAGGGCATCCCCTGTTTATGGAAACATCCTTTGTGTACAAATTAGAAGTTTTATTAAATCAAATTTTAAGACAAAACAAGATCTATATTTGAATCTGTTATAGATATTTGGAACTTATTCTCATGTGAAACAGTTTATGTTTAATCTATGTGAAATGCCTTAAAAGCTGTTAATTGAAAACAAGTAAAAAAGCAAGGCCATTTTTAGGACGAGATTGTCTCAGAGACTCACTACTAAGCAGGATCACTTTGATGCTCACGGCAGTTCTCATTCTCATTTTCCAATCTTCTTTGGTATCAATGGTTTTGAGCGCACTCATTCAAACTTCGTCAGCCTCAACCACAACCACAAGGCATTTTCGGTGAAATTAACCTATCCAATGTCGAAATTTCTCTCTGTTGCATGTCACCCCAGGTTGAATTTTTGTTGATGCATAACGAAAATTTCCCGTTTTTGAAAAAATAATCATGGCTATTGTATCATTCAAAATTAATTTTTTATTTTGCACAAACAAAATAAATATAGTAATAAGTGTAAAAAAACAAAAAAATTATATTTTGGAAGTTAGTTTTAATATAAAATTATAACGACTAGCGCCATCTAGTTTCAAAAATGTTCTGATGCTGAAACAAGATATCTTGGGTCAACTGGTCAAGGTCAGTAGGTTGTGACCAGAGATATGTCAAGAATAACATGGGACAGGTAAATGGGTTTTTTCAAGGATTCGTTTGTCAAAATTTGATTTTGCAATGTTCACATTTCCAACTTCCCTGCGAGCAACTGCATGCACAAATTTTGCACTAGCACCTGTTTGTAGAAAGAGTGTCTCCATTTTGTATATCCGTCCCCTGAGTACCTACAAGTCTGGTTTTTTAATGTGTGCATGATTTGGACACCAAATATTCTGTGCCATATTGCAACTCCTGACATGTACAGTACTACTTCATACCTTTAGTGCCCAGCCTTTATGGCACCACAATTTTATAAACAAGACATAGTCTCATCAATAAATACATTTGACTCCTTCACTTGTATAGTGATTGTTCAAAGTACAGATAGTTTTAATAAAAACACTATTGTAATTTTTGACAAGACTATGTTTTGTTTATAAAATTGTACTGCCTGATGTTCTTACCAGCATAGATGTATGAAGGAGTACATGTCGAGAGTTAATATTTGGCACAGAGTAAAAAATCCAGACTCGTAGGTAGTTGGGGGACCAAGAATTGAGTCAAAATAAAATACAAAATGGCGACCCTCTTCTACAAACAGGCAAAACAGGTACCTCACCCCACTGAAGTCAGGTGGGGGAGAGTACCACCCACAGTCATTCTGAGAAGTGATCTCTTACCTTAGAACTAAACATGTAATTTCTTCTATGTTAAATAAAATTTGTAATCTAAATTTGGGAATGTTTCAAATATGACATTAAAACAGTTTTATGTCGTTACATGTGGGCTTTTTTTAACATTATCTAGTACAGTGATACCCAGAACTTACGCGATAGGTGGGACCGAGCGATAACCGCGTAAGTCGGGGTATAATTTCGCAATTTGTGTAAAACCCAAGTTGGATGTATGTAAGCTAATAAATGTTCTCGTTAATCTTATCTCATCTTTTGATTCGTTCACGATTAGAAGAAATCACCACATAGAGTCTCTCAAGTCGCCGTAGATATAACAAACACAGAAATAAATAACACAAAATAAATTGTGGCTATGTGTCGATTCCACGCGACACGTCTGAACATGTAAGCCAAACAATAGTGTGGGGGGATTGAGTAATCGAGAGTTGCTTGGCACTCAAACAAAAGACAAATCGATGAGATTTGAAAATCGCGTAAGTCGGGGTAGCGTAAGTCGAGATATTACTGTATAGTAAAATCATAGTACCGATAAAAATTTGACGTATTAGGGTTGTCGTTACATTCGATGATATTATAATCAGGTTAAACTGTATGTTGTTTGTGCAAAATAAAAAACAATTTCAGATGATACAATAGCCACGATTATTTTTTTCAAAAAACGGGAACTTTTCGTTACACATCGACAAAAATTCAACATGGGTCGACACGCAACTGAGAGAAATTTTCAAAGTAGATAGGTTAATTTCATCGAAGATGCATCATGGACGATCTCGTGGTCGTGGCCGGCAAAGTTTGAATGATTGTGCCCAAAAGAAGCAATATCAATGAAGATAAGAGAATGAGAACAAGACCTGCCTTGAGCATCAAAGTGATTCTGTCTCCGAGACATAGTCTTGTCCTAAATACAGTTTTGCCATTTTACTTGTTATTTATGCAATAAATCATTTTTTGTTACTTAACTATTTTTTTTATTTTTTTATTTTTACTAACATAAAAAGCAGAAAAAAATGCTTTCCCTTTCTAGATGATGATATATGAGGTAGAAATTTGTTTATCTGAGGCATTATCTAGAAAAATACTTACAAATAACTATGATTAAAATATGAAAAATAATCAAGAAAATAGAAGAATAAGAAAAACAAAAACAGTGTGTATATATTATTGAATAACTTCTTTAATTTATTCTTTTTCTTTTATTGATATTTTGAAAATAACGATTCTTTATAATAAATTTATTGTGGTTATCTTGTGATATATTTATTATTATTATTATAACTATTAGGAATAACTGGTATAAAGAATTTTATTTTTAACAGTAAGTTTAAAATAAAAAATTCTTATTTTATATATTATTATAGTTAAGCAACATTCTCTCTGTGGGATGGTGTTAGTTATTGGCTTAAATATTTAATCTAATGTCAACTTACTGCAGGTGTTTGTATTTCACTGTCAGCAAATATTAGATGAAATATAACATAACAGTATTAATCATCTGTTTTATTTAAGTTAATGGCTATTAAAAATTTTTATAACATTGTACAGTGTATATGTATAATTTATTATATTTTTATCATACAAAATTAAATAAAATGAAAGGTAAGTTTATTGATCAGTAACCTTACTATCCACTCTTCCTTGAACAGTTTGACCTCAAAAGCAATGTTGGAGATATTGCATCAGTACAGAGAAATTAAATTACTAACAATAGAAAAGAAAGCGTAGATCTAACTTTTTATTTCAAAACCTAAATGCCATGCTTTGTTTGTGTAAAAATTATTTCTAAAAATCTTGTCTTATCACAAAACAAAAATCTATATCTTATTTGCAATCAGAAGTTTCAAATTTGTGCTGTTCAAGATAATTCTAGATAATTTCTACAATTTTTTTTATATTTTTATATTTACAATTGCAGAAGCCTTGGACAAATTTTTATCACTTTTATATAAACACATACATTGTTTTGCTGATTGTATTAATAAATATATCAAAGAGAAATGGAATTGCTGATATTTCATTTTTAATAAGTTAAAAATAAAATAAAGCTAATTTTGTTTCCTTTTTATATACCATTTGTTATCCCTGTTGTTTATATTTTATGGAAATATATTACAACCAATATAGATTTGAATTTGATTTCTTCTGAAAACCGGTTTTCCTTTAAAAGATAAAAGGGATTAAAAAAAATTATATAATTTTAACAGTTATTGATAATGTAATAAGCTGCATTTATAATGTATCTTTTCTAAGAAAAATAAACTATGATTCCAATAATAAACTATTAATTTTTTTGCAAATGCTACTTGTTTATTTTCTTAAGTGTAAATTTTCTGTCAGACAAATACTCTTGAGAATTGTATTTGATCTGCTAATGAATCTTTTTGAGTATGATAGTTGTTATTTCCTGTATTTAAATATGTAAAACAACTGTTAGATAAAATTAGAAACCTGATTTTTGTCATTAAAAAGTTCATAAAAAAACTTTATTCAATTCCTGTATAAGTTATATCAAGAAACTGATAAAATAACAATTATTTAGAGAACGAATCAGAGCAAATATTAAATACAATAGTGTCAAAAATCCAGATTTGGTCATCGAAAAATGGATACTAATTAAAATGTGTATATTGAAAATCTAGACAAGTAGAAAATGCAGATGGGTCCAATTAGTCCAGATTTTTGACATTTCATTGAATTTAAGAAATTTGATAGATTTTCTGAATTTACATTTATATTAAATTATATTTGAATTTCTCTAGAGAACTTAAAATACACAATATTGAGCACTTACATTTCCTTTTTTGTTTTCAATTCTTCAATCTTTTGTAACAACTCCTTTTTAAATGATTGCTACCACTCAAAAACTGGGTATACTTGAATTAAAGCCACTGAAAAACCTAATATCCAGCAGAAAAGTTTGGAGGTGATAACATTTTTGCCCATGTTATATAGACCTGATTATGCCCATTCAACACAGCTAAAAACATTAGCACCTCCAAACTTCTCTGCTGAATATTAGTTTTTTAGTGACTATAGTTTTTAAATGATGACTGAATTATCTGATGGGACAAATTGTATTTTTATACTACTATTTTTTCATTTTTTGTATTCCTTTCATATCTTTTTAATCCTTGTTATCATATTCTTTAATTTCTGCCTCATTCTCATTTTTATTTCTATGATTACAGAATTTGATTTCATTTTTCTTTTAATTTTTTTACAGTCTCTTTTTTAAAGCTCCTTGTCTTAATCTTCTTAATCTTATTTTGCTCTGTCACTTTTTCATAACATATTTACCAACTTGCACAACCTCGTGGCTGTTGTGGGTTTGAGTCCCATGCTGGGCCAATTTGTTTCTTCTAGAATTTTCTAAATTATTTAATAAATATTAATTTAATTATAATAATAATAAATTTAATAAGAGCAAGTTCTTAATGTCTACCTCTAGTGCAAAATTATTCAGTATTTAATAATTAGTAGTAGCAGTAATGTAGCTCAGTTTAATTCAGTAATCATTTGGGTTTAGTATAATCATTGGATTTTGAGATGTTCAAATAAGTAAATAATAAACAAATGAACATATTTTATGTAACTTGTAGAATTATAATAAATGTGTGGTGTTTAAATATCAATTGAAGTTTTGAAAAAATTTAGTTAGTAATAATGTTTGTTTTAGATATGAAATGTTCTTTAATTTCTAAAAAATTTGACATTGATGTTTTAGTATAAATTGCAAGTAAAGTGCCATTTGTATATTCTTACATTAGATATTAACATTGTATAATTTATTAAATTATATAGTATCAATAATGTTATATTGAAAATAGGCAGGAAAAAGATCTATCTTTTTCCTGCCTATTTTCAAAATTTGGGTTATCAGATAACTCTTTTGTCTAACTCATTAAAAACTCATTAAAAAACTCTCTATAAAAACAATTTTATTATCATTGAAAAAAGAATCATTTTAAAAAGATATTTTAACAAGAAATGTATTTTGTTTGATTAATTATACACTTTTAAAAATTATTCATAAGAAAATTTCAAAACAATAGATTTTATTCATTGGATATAGTTATATTATCAATTTATACTAAAATAACTAGTAAAAAGTACATTTAACAACTTTACATTTCTTCCTTTCATTAGCACTCATCTCTTTCTACAAGATCATATTAACACTATCACTCCAAGGAGCAAAAACCAGTTTCCTTGCACAAGTTACTTAGCAGGGGGTTTGTAGTAAACAAACTACTGGCTGTGAAGTCAAACTTTTACTTGTGTTTATTCAATTTTCATTGGAATTATCATCATTTATATTCATAAAATATTTTTCTGGTCTATAGTGGTGGTATTTTTCATTTATTTCCATATTTCAAAGTTTTGTATAGTAAATAAATTATTTTCTCCAGTCAATGAAATGGTAGAATTATATTGAAGTTGCTAATTATTATGAGCAAATTCTCTAAATTGTAAAGCATAGCAGTAAGACTACTTCAAAAAACATGTCAAGAATTTTTAACTGGGTTTGGATTTCATTGATTTCATCTCGTGTTTGTAAATTGTTTTATGCAATGTGACAAATACTCTAGATATATAGGATGTTCAAGAAAGATCTATATTATTATAAAATTCATTTAAAAACTGAAGCAGTCTATCAAAATGTGGTTTGCAGTAAAAGAAAGATTAACTAAAAAAGTTTTTTATTACAAAAATTAATACAAAAGTTGAGGGTGTTTTACACACACTCAATGAACTCCAACTAGTTGCATGAAGAATGTCCAATCTGATTTCCTGCCAGGTGTTGTTTAGCCTTTTTTGTGTAACATTGGAGATGCAAGAGTTATTCTTTCTTTCTAAGTAGTAACGTTCGGAACACATTACTACTTAGAAAGAAAGAATAACACATTACTAGTAACAATTATTCACATAACCTCACTGGATTTCTTTTCATGAGTTTATTTCAGACAATCTAGGAGACCAGGTGTTGGTCTCCCATGGCCAATCCATTTATTATAATGTAGATCTTTCTTGGACACCATGTATGTACTACTAATAAGCAATCCTATTTTACTTTGAAGATCACTATACAACTCAGAGTTAAATATATTTATTTTTGATTAAATGTTTTTTGAGATGTTTTTCATATCATCAGATTGAACACCTAAATTGTTTCAAACATANAGACTAAATTTTATTTTTGCATAAATTTATAGCTAATTAATTAACCAATTTTTCATTTTTAAAAGACTGAAAGAAAGATTAAGAAAAACGTTTCAAAACTTAAGATTTTGGTAAATGATTACATAAAAGTTAAGATTAAAATATAAGGTAAATGTAAATTTTTATGAAAACTTTTAATCTATATGAAACATTGTGTGTGTGATGAATTGGGATAGATAAATAACAGTGAAATATTTAAAATAATGCATTTTCTATAAATGTAAGCTATATATAATGGCTTTATTCTGCTTTTGATGATTATGATGATGATAATCAAAGTTAAGCTAAATGTATGAAACATTAAAAATAGAACCAAGGTTAACATAAACTGCAATGAAATCTGGAAATAATGACTCCGTAATTAACTAACGTAGTAGAAAAACTGTTGTAATAAAAAATATCGAAAGAATTATATATATATACTGTATATATATTATATATACAGTATATCTGTTTTCTGTTATTTTTCATAGGAAATAAAATATGATTAATTAGAAAACAATTTTTACTTGATTTCTGCTTGTCATTATAACTATTATTTTTTTACTGTTAAATAAATTTCTTGCAATTTACATATTTCCTTCTCTTATATCATATTCACTTCTCTAGTTTCTTCTACATTGTGATTAATCTAAACAACAATTTTATTTTCATTTAAAATCATTGGTTGCTAGACAAATAGATTTTTTTTGTAGCATTTTAATGTTATTTAGATGACTGGGTTATATCATGATGAGATACAAATTTTTACTGTAAGAATTAATGGATAAGCTTGTCACTATTTATGAGAAATTTTCTATTATGAATACACTTGTAATCAGGTTTACATTGTATGTGCAAATGTACAAAGATTTCATTTAACAGCAATATCTGTCATTTTATGTTATCTGAAGACAATTTGAAATAAGTTTCATTTACAAAAGGGATTTGAATATAAAAACAATTTTTACTTCATGCTGGGAATGTTATATGGGAGAGAAATTACACCTAGATGATGATAAAAACATGTACTTATTACATTGCAAGTACTTTTGAAGACATACAGCCTTGGTCATCAGGCAAAAATCAAACACAAATCTATACTAATATATAAAGAGGTAATGTTTGTATGTATGTAAGTTTCGTTGCAGCAGGTAATCTCCGAAACTACTCATCCGATTTCAAAAATTCTTTCACCAATATTTAAAATGGAACCTCAAGGTGGACATAGCCTGTATATTATTCCGTTAAACATTCATATAAATTAAAATATATAATCTAGGTTAAGGCTTTTATGTCCAACAGATGGCGCTACGAGTACGACGCCCTAAGTTTGCTTTTCTGCGAGGCATTACGCTTTTCTGTGAAAATGAACTAAAGTGGATCATCTTCTATCTATTTATATAAATAAAAATGTAATGTTCGTTTGTTCCTACCGATTCCTTTGAAATTTTGACACAGCGCTGCATTCGAATACGCACGTGTTTTTATATCATATACGTGTCGAAATTTCCCGCACTGGGGGGAGATGGACAGGATTAAGGCTTACAGTAAAGAACTCTGCTTCTATTTATACTATTTAAGATGCGGTTTTTTGCGTTTTTGATTGCGTTTTAATAGGGTACGTCAACAGAATGTACACTAAGAAGGAATTTTTCGATATCCCCCACGGGGAGAGGGACAGAATTAAGGCTTACCGTGAAGAACTTGACTTCTATTATACTATTTTAGATGCGGGTTTTTGCGTTTTTGATTGCGTTTTAATAGGGTACGTCAAGAGAATGTACACTAAGAAGAAATTTTTCGAAAAATCCCCCCACGGGGGAAGTGTTATAAATTTATAATAGATACATTTTGAGCCACAACAACGCGTGGCGGGGTCTGCTAGTTTTAAATATAATAAAAGAACATAAATGCAACGTTTCTTTTTTAAATTTCGTAAAGGCATGAGATTGGCATATCAAATATTTAATAAAAAATTATTAGAACAGTCTAATAAAATTGAGATACATGCAAAATTATCAACAAAAATATAAATTTCCAAGTGTAAAGATCTTTAGAGCATACATAAAAAGTGTATTGTATAAGTAATTATATCCATAAATGCAGAATATTGATGGTAGGAGTATTGCAGGATGAAAAGGACGTGATCAACCTCATTCTTTTATGAAATTTAAAAAATAAATGTTGCATTTATGTTCTTTTCTTATGTTTAAAATCTGTGTTCAATTTTTGCCTGATGACAAAGGCTGTATATCTTTGAAAGTATTCACAAATTTTAATACATACATGGTTTGAATATGAATATAAATATTTTTAGTTTTTGAATCTTACTTTGCTAAAAGAAAAGGCTTTAATAAGTTTAAGAATTTGATGCAAGAACATAAATTATTTAAGTAATTCAAAGTAAACTTAATTGAAAAGAAACAAACTTAGGTATGTCTATTTTTATAGAAATTCTGATAATAGAATAGAATTTCAAAAACTAAAGCTGTCTAAGTATTTTATTTATTAATAAGGAGTTATTTAAAGGATTTTTTGTGTTTATATTTATACACACACACATTTAATTAAAGTCGAGTTTCAAGAATGAACTTTATATTAGATATTTCAATATTATGGAATATATATAACTTGTATTTTTTATAATAGTGTAAATAAAAATGATTTTTATGTCATAGTTATTTAAGTTGAATATATTTTTGTTAACCTATTTTCTGCATGTTAATTCTTCATTTTTTTAATTTCTAGACCTTTCAAGAGCACAACGAAGTCTTGCAAATACTCTAATGAATTTCAAGTTTGAATGCATAGGAAATAGTCAAACTGATGATGAAATAGTTATAGGTATGATTTGCTGTTTTTAATATTGTGGTATTTATTTCACATTTAAGATCTAATTTATTTAGTTTATTAATATTTTTTTTAATAAGATATAAATATTGATATATAAATTGAATATACCTAAAACTCTAATCTAAAAATATACTGTTGTTTAGTTAATTATTACTATAATTTCGTGTGAATAACCTTCAGGTTATCTGTGTTTGAAAGTCAATTTGAAAGCAGGTATGAATTATGCAATTGTGCAGGTTATTTACCCATTTTCACTTGCAGTTACAAACGCATTAAACAGCTTTTCCTTTTGTCTAAAGTCACTAAAAGCATTTTTAGGAAACACAAAAAAATCCTTTGCATCCTGCTATTTTTCCCCAAACTACCAAAGATACACAAATTTATTTCTTGCCCTTAGCTCTCTCCTGTTCATTTTCTTTAGGTTAATTCCTTTTTTAATTGATATTATTTGTCATTCCTACTTGAACTTGTATCTTAAAAGCTGATGAGTTTCAATAATTCTCACTTCTCTGAAAGAACTGTATAGAAGATTTTAATTTTATTTAGAAACTGACTGTTGATTTTCTTCTATTTTAGCTCTCTTCAGGGAACACAAGCAGAGTGATTAACTCTTAAACCTATCAATAGATATTATCAATGTTAAAATTTTTTATTTAATTTTTTGAGTGTATTTAACATTTATTATGATGAGTTAAAGTTTCATCTTCTAATAGTGAGACTAGTGATCTTTATCACGTCTTACTTTGTGACCAGAGGGTCGGCACCTCTTTAATACCTCGTCAGGACTGACACCACTGTGTCTTCAGGATAGACACAGAAACTGCAACTTTGGAATTTGTGCAACGCATGCGCAGGCAATCAGATTTGGGATGAAGGAGGATTGAGATACGGATCGGGAGTGAATCACTTGATTCAAGGTTAACAACTAAAATAACTGATTTAATTCAACAAAAAAGAATATATAGCTCTATTCTATCAAATAATGGTCGAGAGAGAGAGAGTTTACAAGAAACCACGAGTTGGTATAGATACCTTTGATGCACTTAATTGTGCAGATTTCTGAATTGCTGACTTTCAGTTGGAGTGATTGAGGCATTAAATTTTCTTTTTCTTGGATGGTGGTCAACCCAATGGAATCCGGGGAGTTCGAAGGTGTCAAAAAACAGAGTATGAAAACCTTGATAGCCTGGATGATGACGATACCTCTCCTTTTTTTTTTCAGGACACTTGGTTGATACACTCACAAACTCTCGACGACCCCTTGTCCTTGAGTCACTCCTTTTATACCTCCAAATCATGTTATCCTTTTTTCACTAATTGTGAACTTTTGCTATTAGTTCCCTGTGACACATTCGATGAGTTCCCTGGGAAAAGAAATGACTCTGGGAAGAGAGATGTGATCATTCTCTGGTAATAAAATTGGAAAAAATTTTCAAAAGACAAAAAATGAATTTTCTATCCAAATTTTTGTCAAGTCCAACTCTCTCACTTAATTATCCACAGTAAACAGAGACCAAGATTTATTTGCTTATTTAACAATGCATTTCAGATTGGTATTATCCAATCCCTCTTCAGGCTATAAATTTTAAATTAAAAAAAAAATTAAGAAAATATATACATTAATGAAAAAAAATTAAGATTTAAATTTACAACAGGTATACAAAACAAACCTCACAGCTTCAGTGTCCAAGATTGTTGTGTCTCTCTATTCAACTTCACATTTGTGACACCTTTTTATGGTTCTTGATGACATCATACCATATGTCACCAATTTCCATCCCATTACATAGGTTGTTCTTTGTTTGTAGTTTGTCCAGCAAAAGAAACTTTTTTAATATAATTTTTGATGAGCAGTTAGTTAGTCTCATTGACAATTAGGACATGTGACTTGTTAATTCTAATGCTAATAGGTTATAAACCATTACTGTTTTCATTGTTATAAAATATTTATTTTAATTTACACTAGGAAATGTCTTACAGATAAAGGATTTTCTCCCACCAATAACAATAAAAAACCCAAAAACATAACAAGAATTCAAAAATAATACAAAGTACATTTACAGTGACGTTTTGTGACACACAAAATCTTGACATAAAAGATGTTTAACTCTGTATACATTATTTAATATGCAATAAAAGTATGAATGAGATAGTCTAAAAGGGAACAGAAACAGAAGATGAACAGCACATATGATGAGTGGTTATTGGCAAATAGAGCCAGGAAGGCTAAACATTAAAATATTTATGGAAAGTAAGATGATCAAAGTAAATAATGTGTTCATGAAATGAGAGAAGGCCTAATCATCAAAATGAATTTTGATGATTAGGCCTTCTCTAATAAAATATTACAGTTTAGCTAGGGGTATCAGTTTAAAGGTGTAATTTGATTAAAATGAATTTTGATGATCAAATTACACCTTTAAATTGATACCCCTATCTAAACTGTGTAATATTTTATCTTGTTTACACATAACAGCATTATTTTTTACCACTTTGCTAATGAAATCAAAACTAAAGATTATACTATTTACCATTTTTTTTTTTAAATTCTATGGGGATTGGTTGAAAAATTTGCAGGAAAACACTTATGTTTATAGGGTATCATTCATTTTTTGTACACAGAATCATACATCTCTCAATTTCTCAAAATATTTTCCATCAGAACCAGTGCATTTCTTCATTTTTGAAAATCAATTCAAAAAGCACCCTTGCAAATCCATCTTTGAAAACTTGAGTAACTCTGCTGTTATCACATTCACCAGTTCTTCTTTTGAATCAAACTTCCTTTCCTTCAAATTTCTCTTTATCCATGGAAAGAGGAAGAAGTCACATGCTGTCAGGTCTGGCAAATAAACAGGATGTGGAAGTTGGATCACCTTAAAGGACTCTAAAAATAACTGGGTCAGTTTAGCTCCATGTCTTTGAGCATTATTGTGATGGATCATGATGTTGCATAGCTTGGATCTTGGATGTTGTTCTTAAAGTAACTGAACTTTTTGCAAGCAAAGAGAAGAGAACCAGTTTCTGGTCACTGTAGCACTTTGTTCCAGGATGACAGGTGGAAGGATGCCACAATGGTGGAGAAAACTGCTACTGTGACTTTTCCAACACTTCATGGGACTAGCCTTGACTTCACTAACCATTGCTTGCTGTGGTTTTTAGTTTCAGTGTTGTAATAGTAAATCTTGGTTTCATCACCTGTCAGTAAGTTGGTTACTGTTTTTGATGTTTTACCATTAAATTTCTCCAGCATGAACTTGCAGAATTTCACATGGTTCCTTATGGTTTGGCTGCAACTAAAGAGGAACCCTATGAGCATACAACTTTCTTATATGAAGGAGTTCATGCAAGATGTAATGACTGACCCATCTGAGATGTTGAGATTGCATTATAGCTTTCTAGTACTTATTCATCAGTCTTCATCAAGCAGGCCTTGGCAGCATCAATCTTCTCTGGAATTACCATAGCTCTTAGATGCCCTTCACATTCATCATCAAGGTTAAAGCACCCAGATCTGTACAAGTGCTGATACCACTTGTACAGAGTAGCCTGAGATGGGGGATTGCTTTCAAAGTGCCTGTTGGAGAGTTTTGAGACCCGAAAGGCCCTGGGTCACATTTAATAATTTTTTATTGATAATATTAAATTATCGACACAAAATATTACTTCATTTTTTGGTGAAAAACTAGTGTTTTAGACGTGGGAAAAAACCAGATAACAGATGCTACTTCCTTTCATAGAAGAGAACATCCTCTGACTTTCCCTTATCTGGTTAAAAATCTCACTCAGATGGGAAATGGTTACCCCTCATTCATCCCCCTTTCGTCCGTTCTCATGAAAGAGTTACTGGCCGATGATTGGTCGAAATTCAGGAGGTATAAGGGGAATTTAGTCCGAATTCGGGGAGTTTCTTCGACAGATCCGAAGCGTCAAAACTCCACGCAGTTCTCCTCCTGATGACCAACGCCCTTAAACGAGTCCCATAGACTAAGTTCCGAGTCTAAACTTAGTGAAGATACTTTTATATTTTGTGCACGAATTGATCTCCCGTACGAAGAAGTAAATGAACTCTATCTACAAGGAGTCCCTTGCATACAGAGAAGAAGACGAACGACGACAACTAAACAGGTCGTATGTTTTGGAATGATTTTGTGAGCTCTCTCTCTCTCGATTGCGCATTAGCATAGAATAAGTCTTAGCCTATATCTTGTCGCTTAATTGTCATTCATCGATTATTTGTATTCGTTTTGTTTTAGAATTATTAAATCTACTCTTGTTAAATATACTTAAATGTCTCTTCAATTGATTCCGAATAAGATCTCATACGCGTGTTTGTCCGCGCAACGAGAAAATCGACAAACTGGTGTCGGGAACCTGACGAGCATCTGAACTTTGCCGTTCGGATCATATAGCGATTATCGCCCTCCTATAAAAAGTTTAGAGAGCCGATCACACGATCGTGCGCCAGTAAGTGATATAGGTAATTTCCTTATACCCTTGGTAACTCTCACACTGCTGAATCTCCCGTACAATTACAACTCTTGTCACATTCAGTCAAGGAGGGCAAGATAGGCTGGATTGATGCACTTCTAGAATGATTGTGAAACTGGTGTCATCTTGCATGTGAGTTTCAGAGACATCTATTGACATACATGTTAAACACTATTACAAAGCAGCAACTTTAAAAGGTATTTTTTTACCACCCTTAGTACAATGTATAAATCTGTTTTATATATTATAAAACTAACATTCATATAAAATTTTAAACATTATTAAATAACTTTACTAACAACTTGAGATTTACAAATTTTAATAAAATATTAACAGTCCACGAAAACCTTTTTTTACAAGTGTTATGTCCATAGTACACTCCACAAACACTTTCGACCTCCAGCGAGGTCTGCTTCAGGTGGTGACTGACTGTGTTTCCTCCTGACCGTCGTAACAATATTGCCAGAGATGTAAATAATTGTGCGTGTTGGGTTTCACCCTTTCATCTGTTCCTGTTTGAATTCTTCGAATAAATACCTCCATGCCTGCGCGATCGTTTCACCATCTTTGAAGTTGATGCAGGTGTCCCCACTATTAGCTTTATGAATCTCCCAGGCCTCCAGGTGTCGGATGTGATCAGTTCAGAACACCCACTTATCTGATTAGTCTGGTGTTCTGGAAGTCCGTCCTTATATCAGGGTCGGTAACGTAGGTCAATAAGGCGGTGGTGTACCTGTTATTTTTAATATCTGCTTGATGTTCTCGTATCCATTTTTGTGTCGAGTGGGTGATGGAGCCAATGTAAACCAAGTCCCTATGAAATCTGTCATCCCTGATGGGAATGGAGTATACACCTGGGGCCCTGCTGTGATCCATCGCGTCCTTGGCATTGCACAGCAGGTCGTACACCGTGCCGGTTCTCATGTACGCGATCTTCATGCGGTTGCGGCAAGCAATCTCCCTGTATAGGGGGCTCATTCACATTTGCTCCACCATCCGCTCGACACAAAAACGGATACGAGAACATCAAGCAGATATTAAAAATAACAGCCACACCACTGCCTTATTGACCTACGTTACTGACCCTGATATAAGGGCGGACTTCCAGAACACCAGACTAATCAGACAAGCGTTCCGAACTGATCACATCCGACACCTAGAGGTCTGGGAGATTCATAAAGCTAATAGTGGGGGCACCTGCATCAACTTCAAAGATGGTGAAACGATTGCGCAGGCATGGAGGTATTTGTTCGAGGAATTCAAACAGGAACAGATGGAGGGGTGAAACCCGACACGCACAGTTATTTATATCTCTGGTGACATTGTTATGACAGTTAGGAGGAAACACAGTCAATCACCACCTGAAGCAGACCTTGGTGGAGGTCAAAAGCATTTGTGGAGTGTACTACGGACATAACACTTGTAAAAAAAGGTTTTTGTGGATTGTTATTATTCAACAGTGTTCTATCTATACCAATAATACTTATATAGATTTTTCAAGTAATCAATGTCCATGGTGCAAAACTAAAGACTTTTCAATGGAACATCTACTTTTAGAATGTCAGAATCTATCAAATATACGTGAATCCTTCAATATTACTCAAATTCTACAAGATGATTCCTCTCATAATTATAAGAATAAACTAAACAATATGAATAAATTAGAGGTATATAAAATATATAATTACGTTACCAAATGTATTAAAAAATTGGAATACTAAGCTTATTAAATAAGCTTGAAAACTAATAATGACTAAAATAATGATCAACTAGAACATCGCTGCATAACTATAACTATAATAAAATGTGAAAAATAACTCGTCCTTATATGTTAAAATGTCAAATACAACAATAAGCAGATTATTACAAACAAATAATCATAGTGGATAGTCTAGCAACAGATATAATATTATGCTATAATTTTTTTTTTTTATCAAAGCATAAAAAAATGTTCATTAACTAAACTTATCAAACTAAATTAGAAAAAGGAATATTGTTTACTTTATATATTCTTGTATTATTACTACTATTAATCCTAAAAGTGAATTGTAATTTAATTCAATGTGAAAATATATCAAAGTAAAACTAAAATGTAATTGATTATATATAACTATTGTACTGTTATGAACTTTCAATAAGTAGTATTGTACTAAGTTAAAATGTACTTCCCCCAGCAACAGGAAAAATTTCCTACTGCTAAATAAAGTTTGATTTGATTTGATTATTCAACAGTGTTAATTAAGTTGTTGGAAGTCATTTGTCATAAATAAAATATTCATTGAAATGTAAAAAAATCTATAATAAATATTAAGCACATGGAGGTGAGTATTAAAAAATTATTGATTGCTTCCATGAACAAAGATGGTGTTGTTTTTCAAGAATTTTGTTTTCAAAAATTTGTTGAAGTAAAACTGCCATTATTTAAATTGAATTTCTCTCAATTATTACTCAATTATTTTTCATACTATGTTTATGTTCATTAATAAAATACTGTAATTATAAATTATACTTAACATTATTTATTTAATTTACATTATATTATTAATGTAAGTTGATAAATAGTATATATTAATTTCTGTTTTTATTGGTATTAAATAATTTCATTAGATAAAACAAATTTTTTTTTATTTTAATAACTTGTGTTTTTATTAATTGTTTAATTTAGATTAATGAAATTTAAAATAATTTTAATATAATTTAAATTTTATTTAATTTGTTAAAATTATAAATGAGGTCAAAACTGGATGAATGTAGGTTGGGGAAAAGCAATGCTTTTATTCAACTAAAAGTATGTAATTAAACAAATGTTTTCAACTTGTTTGACAGGTCATCTTCTGGTTATACCAAAACAAATGTAGAATATAAATTATAAATTCAGACATGCAGCAATTTTTTGAAAAATTAGAACATAAAATAACAAAAAATATTGTTAGTAAAAATTTTCAAGTGTGATATTATTGGAGATTTTTCTAAGTCTGTAGATAATTTAAAACAAAAAAAATTAGAGTATGGTTTGATATTTTTGGAATTAATGAAATCGTTTGTTCGTTTGTAAAATTTGACATTAAAATTAATTAAGTTTAGTGTATTTTCCATAATATTAACTTTTAATATAAATGCAGAAAACTTACGAGTATTCCAATTAAGACTATCAAACAGTAAGTCCAAGTTTGTCTTATAACCAAGTCTGTTTTAATCAGGAGACAAAATTCGGTTGGCAAAAGAAATTTTTATTGCTATGCATTTTGGGATAAAACCGACTTGGTTATAAGATAAACCTGGGTTTACTGTTTGATAGTCTTCATTGGAACACCTGTAAGTTTTTCCGCATTTATATGATTAATAGTTGCTAAATTGTTGTATATTTAATTTTTAGGGCTATTAATTTAATCTTAATCCAATTGACACAGATCCACATAAAATTTACAAATTTTAATAAAACATAAACCACAACTATACCCAGCAGAAGACAATTAAATATGTAATCCAACACCTTATTTTTCGCTGAGAGATTATTTTNAATTTAGTATGAAATAATAAGCTCTATATAGTTAGGCAGACGATATTATTATTTAGTAATGATATTATGTTATTTATTTTGAATATTTGTATTATTTACAAGTATTATTTATTTTTATGTTATCGGTTTATTTGTATTTTTGAATATTTAAACGAGTGGTTCTATTTATGAAGTGTTCCATTTAGCCTGAGGATGATCCAATGAATGGATCGAAAACGTTTGTTTTAATTAAAATAATCTCTCAGCGAAAAATGAGGTGTTGGATTACATTTTTAATAAAACTTTATTAGAATTAATGAGTTTATTTTTTCATTAGTAACATCATATTCTTGCTCAGAAAGTCTGTTTTAAATGGTCTTGAAGTACACAGTATATCATGTGTAAGAGGTATTAAACTTCATTTCATTGCCGTTAACAAGGATTTTATATAATCTTGACTTTTCTCTGAATTACTTAATGTGCCCTTAATAGTGAGATTTAAAAAAGATCATTAATGTTATCAACCTGGTTAATGGCATGAACTTGTTTTTTGATTATCTGTCTAAGGATGGACCATTAATCAAGGTTGAAAATGTGTTCTTTTCTTAAAATCCCTAACTTAGCCTAATTACTTATTGCACTCTTAATAGGATGCATTAAGTAATTAGGCTAATTAAGTTACTATAGTGGCTAGTTCCTCATTTTCGTTCTTGATATTATGAATAAAAATTAAAAGTTTTTATCATTTCTAAATATATGATAAATACTTGATTACGTGAACATCAATCTGATTGAATTAGATATTTCAAGCAAACTGCTGGATTATTTATCACTGGAAAAAGTAATTTTGTCTATAGCTCAATTAATTCTAATCATTAATTCTTTGGAATCCTTGGTACTTTGCTGTAGATTCCATTCTGTTTAGTTCTTTTTAAACACCTCTGAATGTCACTTCTTCACAACTTCTAATGGAAATTGGCAATTTCTCTATGAAATAAAATCATTACATATGAATAAAGAGTAACAAATTAAATGTTTTAATTTGTAAATGTATATCCTAAATAATGCTTGGAATTTCAAAGATGCATTAATAAATTATCTCTTAAGAGCATGTTCTAATTTGATTGAAGGATACATATTATTACAGTTCATTATGAAGTGATTTCTGTTTATATGATTTTCTGTAAGTAATAACTATGTATACACAGACTGAACAGAGACACTTGACAGTTTTCAAAATGAAATAAAGAGGCTTCACTTTGTATTAATGAATCTTTAATGGTATACTAATGATCTAAAAAGAAAGTAGTAGTAGTATTAGGAATAGAAAAGTAATAGGTATTACAACAACATCTACTTAAAAATTTTCTTTTAACTTTTAAAATAATTTTTTAATTAGTTATATTACACTGCACTGCTAGAGTTGATTTCACTGTTACTGTATTCTTATCATTCAAAAATAAGACTCAGTTATGCAATAAAATGACAAAGTGCATCAAACGGTTAACTTTGGACTATGTAAAATCTGTTGATGATGCTCAGAGACTCATAACTGCTAAGTGGTAGCAATTCTACTCTTATTAAGATGACTATACCATCAAGATGAAAATGAGTTTAATCAGAACAAAATAAATTGTCTAACATTTCAGGATTGTTTTGCAACAGTTTTGGCACACTTGTACAGCTTTCAACTCTTTGTTGTTTATTTCAGTGACTGTTTGATCTGAATTTTGTAAGAATGGAGATGTAACTCCTTAAGTATCCTGGATAGATTTTATCTTAAATTTACAGCCATAATGTGTTTCATAATAGTCCTTCTTGGACTTTGGGTTATTGAATTTAATGCTCTTGTGGTATTTTCTCTGGAAAAAAGATTTACATTGAACTGGTATTGCATCAACAACTTTCTTCTCTAAACTTTAATACCTGCATAATAATAATATTGTGAGATGATGGTGCATCATGTCAGTTGAAGTGTTTATGAAACTTACTAAATAGCTGTTAGACTTTTTTAGAATAAATAAGTCATCAGCTGCAACATGGTCAAACGTAGCTAACGCTTCACAGCAAGCTAAACTCTGGATACTGCAGTGGTATCATGTAGGGCATTGTAACCAACCCTGTATACCAAAAATTCTCATTTCTCACAGCTTTATCATTTCTTATACTATACCCTGTATAATATAAGAAAGCTATTGTGAATTCTTATTCATATATGAAGAACGAAAATTCAGAAGTATCTCTTGTATATATTTTAAGACCATTAAAAGCCAGACTTTCTGATCAGACTTTATGATAATTATGATAGAAAATAAACAGAGCTTTATCAGCTTTTGCAAATTTTAATGGATCTTAATTAGATTAAAACAACAACATTGAGAATTCATTTTATAAAAATTATTTTAAACTTTATGAAATTTTCAAATATAAATTAACTAATGATTGTATTAACTTGCTAAAGATGTAAAGATGTATTATTACTTGCAGGTAATTTTTATACAGAATTTTTCTTAAAT